>NW_026131587.1:0-70717 GCF_903995435.1 Acomys russatus
AGTTGGCTTCAATTTGACTAAACAGTTTTATTTCAAACTTTAGGAGTCTGGTTCCCAGTATTTTATGAAGGCATAATTCCGCACCACTAAATTTAGTGAAAGGCCTCCTAGTTTAATTAACTCAATCCCATGAGCACAATAAAACACAAAGTCATCTAACTAGAAGTTCAGATGTGAGTACACCAATCTCTGTTACTTGTGACATCTTCCTTAAAGATAGGTTTCATGGATTGAATGAGGAAAACAAGCTCACAATAAAGGTCAGGGGAGGATCTATTTTGGCCTCTGCCACAGAGACAGAGAAATGGTCAGGCAGCTAAAAAATGTCTAGGCTCAAGATGACGTTGACCGGTGTGCACCATATCTGATCTACTGCAAGGAGACAAGGGACTTAAATGGAGCCACAGACTGCTGGATCTTGACAAATGTATGTGAGTGGGGTCCCAAACTCTGAAGACCACTAAGGGGCCTAAACTTGGGACAAGCAATGGCCCGGAGGTCCTAAATGCACTCCCCGGACTCTGGAATGGAATGCACATACGAGCTTCAGCTGGCATATAAAACAGAAACTCACTGTTGGGAGGAGGTTTTCTGGAGCACCTGGCCTGAGGAGTCTCACGGAATAGGGTGAACCTGCCCTCGGATCCCCACACCCACTCCATGCCAAACTGGGGAGGTCACCCGCCAAGGCCGAGTGGAAACACAGGCGCAGGGCCCACCAAAAACAGCTAGAGCGGACGTGCAGCTCTCGGCCTGTCCTGGGCCCAATCTAAAGCCAGACACAACAGACGGAGCCTGCAAACAGGGGCAGTTAGAACCCAGCTTGGACTGCTCCCACAGGCCCACCAGTATCTCCCACGCTATCTGGAGACTTGGCTAGTGCCTGCAGTGTCTAATTGCTGACCTAGAGGGATCTCTGAGCATCCTGTTTTACAAGGGTGTGGAAAGTGCTGGCACCTTGGATCCCACCAGCAGCCTGAATCCGTATTGGCTCTGGCCTGCGATGCACTGATCCTGCACTCTACAACAGACAGAACCTAGGTGGTCAGCTCCCGCAGGCCCAGCAGGATTTCCCACGCTATCGGGAGACATGGGTCGTGCCTGCAGTATCTAACTAATGACCTAGAGGGATCTCTGAGCGTCCTAGCTTACAAGGGCACGGAACGTGCTGGCACCTTGGATCCAGCCAACGGCCTGAATCTGTATTGCCTCTGTCCCACCATGACTGATCGTGCACTCTACAACAGAAAGAACTTACCTGGGCCAGGTCCTGCAGGCCGAGCGAGATCTCCCACACTATCAGGAGACGTGGGTCATGCCTGGAGTGTCTAATTCCTGACCTAGAGTTATCTCTGAGCATCCCAGCTTACAAGGGCATGGAAAGTGCTGGCACCTTGAATCCAGCCAGTGGCCTGTATCCTATTGCCTCTGGCCCACCGTGCGCTGATCCTGCACTCTCCAACAGACAGAACCTAGCTGGTTCAGCTCACACAGGCCCGGCAAGATCTCCCATGTTCCTGGGAGAGGCTGGACACTTCTACAGGGTATGGAGGCAGAGCGAAAAGACAGTACATCCCAAAAGATATGATCCACCTTTGGTCTTGGCTACAAATTGACAGGAAGGAGAGGCAGCTGGGACCATTCTACCCAACCAGAGTGCTTGTGTACTGTCCTCGTTCTAGGTCCCAAAACTGCTGATCTGAATTACAGAAGTAAGGTGAAAGGGTCCAAACAGAAACCTACCTTGGCTGACTCAGTCTGAAGCCTAAGGTGTAGAGAAAAATCTCCAGGAGTGGAAACAGGATCACCTGCCTGTTCCAGCGAAATACTCCCTGATCCACATAGGCAAGGACACCTGGCTTATAATCAGTCATCAACTATCCACTCTCAACCAGTGAAGGTCACTAGAAGCTACCTCCCAACATCAGAGATGCCAAAATGACAAGAGGACAGCAAAAGAACGCTAACAAAAACCAAAACAGTTTGGCATCTCCAGATCCCAGCAATCCCAATGAAAACAACCCAGAGAACCCAAAAAACAATATACAAGAAAATGACCTCAAGTCATTAGTAAGAAAGATGATAATGGAAGAAACGAATAAAATCTGTAAACAACTGCAGGAGGAGGCAAACAAGAGGACTAGAGATTTAAAAGAGTCATATAAAGAGGCGCTAGAAGAATTTCAGAAAAACACAAATAACCAGGTGAAGGAAATCATTAGAACAGTTCAAAACCTGAAGACACAGAAGAAAAACGTGATTGAGAGGCATCAGAGAAGAAAGGAAGCATCTCAGAGGTGACCTTATCTAACAGAATGCAAGAAATGGAGGAACGAACATCGGGACTTGAAGATACAATCATAGAACTCGAAACAGCCATCAAAGAAAATGCTAAATCTGAAAAATTACTGACACGGAACTTCCAAGAACTCAAGGACACCATGAAAAGATGAAACTTGAGAATAATAGGTATCGAGGAAAGAGAGGACACCCAACTCCACAGCCCAGAGAATATCTTTAATAGAATCATAGAAGAAAATTTCCCCAATTAGAAGAAGGAGAGGCATATGAGCATACAAAACGTCTACAGAACACCAAATAGAATAGACTAGAAAAGAAAATCTTCCCGCCACATGATAATAAAAACACAAAATATACAGAACAGGGAAAAAATATTAAAAGCGGCAAGAGAAAAAGGCCGAGAAACATATGAAGGCAAACCTATCAGAATTACTCCTGACTTCTCAGTAGCAACCATGAAAGCCAGAAGGGCCTGGACAGAGGTCCTGCAAAGACTAAGAGAACACAGATGCCAGACAAGATCACTATATCCGGCGAAACTATCAATAACCATTGATGGAGAAAACAAGATATTCCATGACAAAACCAAATTCAAACAGTACCTAGCCACAAATCCGGCCTTATAGAAGTTACTAGAAGGAAAACTCCACCACAAAGGGTCAAATTACAACCAAAACTACATAGGAAATAGATAACCACGCCATCACAAAATCTCAACCTCACAAAATCTTGACTGTAACAAATAGCAAAAATGAAGGGACTTAGCAGTCATTGGTCATTAATATCTCTCAACATTAATGGTCTCAATTCTCCAATAAAATGACACAGACTGAGTGGATGCATAAACATGACCCAACATTGTTCTGCACACAAGAAACACATCTCAACCACAAGGACAGACATTGCCTCAGAGTAAAAGGTTGTGGAGGATCCAAGATGGCGGCGAGCAGTGTGGACCGCGTTTGGAGGCTCCAGTGAACAATTCAGGGAATTGCACAGATTTCTGAGCCAGGAACACCGAGGTCCGAACATCACGGCAGCGGGAGTGCTCCACGGTTCGGAGGGACCAGGGTGCGGTGGACCTGCGTGCCCCTGCACACGGGAGGAGCGTGGTTTTTCTCTGATCGGAGCGGCAGCGGTAGAGGCGGCAGCACCAGCGGCACCAGCAGCGGCGGCTGAGGTTTGCAGCTCATAGCCTTCCGGTGGAGGCGATTGGTGTGGTGGCTGGTGGGAATTGCTGCGGGAGAGGGGACTCGGGGCAGGATTTGGGTCGCGTGGAGCCTTTGGACCCAGATTGGACTCGGCGGACAGTTCGGCCCCAGAGTCCCGGGTATTGGCCCGGCCCAGCAAACAATTCAGCCTGAGGCACTAACTCAGCGTGGCCATAGATCCCCTGCTGTGGCGCAGGCGTAGTTGAGCACGCTGCTCCACACTAGGCACTACCTCAGCTCAGCGGCAGCTCCCCTGCGGGGACACAGTCTGGGCGGAGCACTTGTCCCACCACTGGCGCTAACTCAGAGCAGCCGCAGTTCTCCTGCTGTGGCGCAGGCTTGGTGACGTGCTCGGTTCCATCCTAGGCACCACCTCAGCTCAGCGGCAGCTCCCCTGCGGGGACACAGTCCGGGCGGAGCACTTGTTCCAGCACTGGCGCTAACTCAGAGCAGCCACAGTTCTCCTGCTGTGGCGCAGGCTTGGTGACGTGCTCGGTTCCATCCTAGGCACCACCTCAGCTCAGCGGCAGCTCCCCTGCGGGGACACAGTCTGGGCGGAGCACTTGTCCCACCACTGGCGCTAACTCAGAGCAGCCGCAGTTCTCCTGCTGTGGCGCAGGCTTGGTGACGTGCTCGGTTCCATCCTAGGCACCACCTCAGCTCAGCGGCAGCTCCCCTGCGGTGACACAGTCCGGGTGGAGCACTTGTTCCACTACTGGCGCTAACTCAGAGCAGCCGCAGTTCTCCTGCTGTGGCACAGGCTGGACAGAGCTCTCGGTTCCACCAGCTCTAAGACTCTGGTTGGACACAGTGTACAGTTTGAATCCAGAATTCCTGGCTGAGATTGGTGGTCAGTTCGGGCCCTGAGTCAATAACTGACCACAGCACGCACTTTGGGCCAAAAGGCCCTAGTGGAGCTTGGTGCGTAGTCCCAGCCCAAAAATTCTGGCTGGGCCCTGTGTGCATTTTGGGCCCAAAATCCCTAGCTGAGCTTGGCAGACGGTTCTGGCCCTGAGAATCTAGCTGAGTTCTGCCCGTGGTTCGGTCCCAGTGCTCCTGGCTGGACTTGGCAGGGAACACAGAAGGCTGTGGATACCTTGGCCTGACCCAACGCTCATTCAGAGACCCAGAACAATTGCAGGATCCACAGCAGAGAGGGACTGAGGATCACTGGCTGTGAGAGACCAGAACAACAGGGCTAACCTCCTAACATCCACACCAGTGAAGCTTTGAGCTCGCAGCCTAGGGAAATCGTAAGAAAACAAGTGAATCTATCATCAGACACCCTCCATTCAACTCTGGAAGCTACCCAACAAAAACAAAGACGGCAAGATGTCTAAAGGACAACGAAAAAGCATACGCAAAAAACCCCAAAACAGCATGGCGTCTCCAGTTTCCAGCTATCCCAAAGAAAACCACCCAGAGAACTCAAATACAACGGAAATACAAGAAAATGACCTCAAATCCTTAGTAATGAGGATGATAATGGAGGAAACAAATAAAATTCGTAATCAAATGCAGGAAGACGCAGACAAACAGGTGAGAGACATAAAAGAAGCACATAGAGTGGAACTGGAAAAATTGCAGGAAAATGCAAACAACCAGATGAAAGAAATAGCTAAAACGGTTCAAGCTCTGAAGACCTATAAAGAGGCAATGGAAGAAACTCAGGAATATACAAAAAATCAGATGAAAGAAATCAAAAAATCAGTTCAAGATCTGAAAATGAAAATGGATTCAATGATAAACACACAGACAGAAGAAAAACGAGAACGTGAGACCTCAGAGAAGAAGGCGAGCAACACAGAGGTGAGCTTTTCTAACAGAATCCAAGAGATGGAAGAACGAATCTCAGGGCTAGAAGATACAATCACAGATATTGAATCAACCATTAAAGAAAATGCCAAATCTGGAAAACTCCTGACACAAAACATCCAAGAAATTAAGGACACCATGAAAAGAAGAAATTTGCGGATAATAGGCATTGAAGAAAGAGAAGACATCAGACTCCAGGGCCCAGAAACTATTCTCAACAAAATCATAGAAGAAAATTTCCCCAATCTAAAGAAAGAGATGCCTATAAACATACAAGAGGCCTACAGAACACCAAATAGAATTGACCAGAAAAGAAAAACTGCCCGCCACATAATAATCAAAACACAAAACATGCAGAACAAAGAAAAAATATTAAAAGCTGCAAGGGAAAAGGGCCAAATAACATTTAATGGTAAACCTATCAGAATTACACCTGACTTCTCAGCAGAGACCATAAAAGCCAGAAGGTCCTGGACAGAGATCCTGCAAACCCTAAGAGAACACAGATGCCAGGCCAGACTACTTTACCCAGCAAAATTATCAATAACCATTGATGGAGAAAACAAAATATTCCATGACAAAAACAAATTCAAACAGTACCTATCCACAAACCCAGCTTTACAGAAGGTACTAGAAGGAAAACTCCATCCCAAAGGGTCAAGCTACAACCAAAACTACCCAGGAAATAGATAACTATCCCATGGCAAAAACACAACTACACAAACGCTCGACTGGAAACAACATCAAAATTAAGACTCTTAACAGTCACTGGTCATTAATATCTCTCAACATCAATGGCCTCAATTCTCCAATAAAAAGACACAGACTAACCGAATGGGTACATAAACAAGACCCAACATTCTTCTGCATCCAAGAAACACATCTCACCCATAATGAAAGGCATTACCTCAGGGTAAAAGGTTGGAAAAAAATATTCCAAGCAAATGGTCACAAGAAGCAAGCAGGTGTAGCCATTTTAGTATCGAACAAAATAGACTTTCAACCAAAATTAATCAAAAGGGATGAGGAAGGACACTTCATACTTATCAAAGGTAAAGTCAACCAAGATGACATCACAATTCTGAACATCTATGCTCCCAATACAAGGGCACCCACATATGTAAAAGATCTCCTAAAAAAGCTTAAACCACACATCGATCCCCACACAATAATAGTGGGAGACTTCAACACCCCACTCTCACTGAAGGATAAGTCATTGAAACAGAAACTAAGCCGAGAAATAACATCATTAACCAATGCCATGGGTCAAATGGATCTAACAGATATCTATAGAACCTTTCACCCAAACAAGAAAGAATACACCTTCTTCTCTGCACCCCATGGAACCTTCTCCAAAATTGATCACATCGTAGGTCACAAAGCAAGCCTCAACAGATACAAGAGGATTGAAATAATACCTTGTATCCTATCAGATCACCATGCTCTTAGGCTGCAATTCAACAACAACAGAAATAACAAAAAGCCTACACGTTTGTGGAAACTAAACAACTCTCTGCTAAATGACACCTGGGTCAGGGAAGAAATAAAGAAAGAAATCAAGGAGTTTCTGAAATTCAATGAAAATGAAGAAACAACATACCCAAATTTGTGGGATACATTGAAAGCAGTGCTAAGAGGAAAATTCATAGCACTAAGTGCCTTTAAAAAGAAATTGGAAACATCGCACATAAGCATCTTAACAACACAACTGGAAGCCCTAGAAAAAAAAGAAGCAGAAACACCCAAGAGGAGTAGACGCCTGGAAATTATCAAACTCAGGGCTGAAATTAACAAATTAGAAACTAAGAAAACAGTCCAAAGAATCAACAAAACCAAGAGCTGGTTCTTTGAGAAAATCAACAAGATAGACAGACCATTAGCCAAACTAACTAAAAGGCAGAGAGACAGTATTGAAATCAACAAAATCAGAAATGAAAAGGGAGACATAACAACAGACACTGAAGAAATTCAAAGAATCATAAGATCCTACTTTGAAGGCATATACGCCACAAAATTTGAAAATCTAAGGGAAATGGACGATTTTCTTGATCAAGTTCACTTGCCAAAGTTGAGTGAAGAACAGATAAACAAGCTAAATAGTCCCATTTCCCCGACAGAAATAGAAGCAATCATCGATGGTCTCCCAACCAAAAAAAGCCCAGGGCCAGATGGTTTCAGTGCAGAATTCTACCAGACCTTTAAGGGCGAGCTAATACCGATACTCTTCAAGCTACTCCAAAAGATAGAAATGGATGGAAAATTACCAAATTCATTCTATGAGGCCATAGTCTCATTGATACCTAAACCTCACAAAGACTCAACAAAGAAAGAGAATTTCAGACCAATTTCTCTTATGAACATAGATGCAAAAATACTAAATAAAATACTTGCAAAACGAATACAGGAGCACATCAAAGATATCATTCATCATGACCAAGTAGGCTTCATTCCAGGCATGCAGGGATGGTTTAATATACGGAAATCCATCAATGTAATCCATCATATAAACAAACTGAAAATAAAAAACCACATGATTATCTCCTTGGATGCAGAGAAAGCATTTGATAAAATTCAACACCCATTCATGTTTAAAGTTTTAGAGAGATCGGGGATACAAGGCACTTTCCTCAACATAATAAAGGCTATATACAGCAAGCCAATAGCCAAAATCAAAGTAAATGGTGAGATACTCAAGGAAATTCCTCTCAAATCGGGAACAAGGCAAGGCTGCCCACTCTCTCCATATCTCTTCAATATAGTACTCGAAGTTCTAGCCAGAGCAATAAGACAACAAAAGGAGATCAAGGGGATCCAAATGGGAAAGGAGGAAGTCAAATTATCCCTCTTTGCAGATGATATGATAGTGTACATAAGTGACCCTCAAAACTCCACCAGAGAACTCCTAAAGCTGATAAACACCTTCAGCAAATTGGCTGGATACAAAATTAACTCAAAAAAGTCTGTAGCCTTCCTATACACAAATGACAAGCTTGCAGAGGAAGAAATTAGGAAAACCACACCCTTCACATTAGCCACAAGCAATATAAAATATCTAGGAGTTACCCTAACTAAGCAAGTGAAGGACTTGTATGAAAAAAATTTCAAAACTCTGAAGAAAGAGATTGAAGATGACCTGAGAAGATGGCGTGATCTTCCTTGCTCATGGATCGGGAGAATTAACATAGTAAAAATGGCCATCCTACCAAAAGCAATCTATAGATTCAATGCAATCCCTATCAAAATAACTACACAATTTTTTAAAGACATTGAAAGTTCAATTCTGAACTTCATATGGAAAAACAAAAAACCCAGAATAGCTAAAACAATCTTGTACAATAAAAGATGCTCCGGAGGAATCTCCATACCTGATCTCAAACTGTACTATAAAGCAATAGTACTTAAAACAGCATGGTACTGGCACAGCAACAGGCTGGTTGATCAGTGGAATCGAATCGAAGACCCAGATATGAATCCACACACATATGGTCACTTGATTTTTGACAAAGAAGCCAAATCCATTCAATGGAAAAAGGATAGCATCTTCAACAAATGGTGCTGGTCTAACTGGAGGTCTATGTGTAAAAAAATGAAACTGGACCCATATTTGTCACCTTGCACAAAACTCAAATCCAAGTGGATTAAAGACCTCAACATAAAACCAGAGACACTAACTCACTTAGAAGAAAAAGTGGGAAAGAGCCTGGAACATATTGGCACAGGAGACAACTTCCTGAACAGAACACCAACGGCCCAGGCCTTAATGTCAACCATTAATAAATGGGACCTCATGAGGCTGAGAAGCTTCTGTAAGGCAGGAGACACTGTCAAGAGAACAAAGCGACAGCCTACAGACTGGGAAAAAATCTTCACCAACCCTACATCTGACAAAGGTCTAATATCCAAAATATATAAAGAACTCAAGAAATTAAACACCACCAAACCGAATAACCCAATTGAGAAATGGGGCTTGGAACTAAACAGAGAATTCTCAACAGAGGAGTATCAAATGGCTGAGAAACACTTAAAGAAATGCTCAACCTCCTTAGTCATCAGGGAAATGCAAATCAAAACAACTCTGAGATTCCATCTTACACCCATCAGAATGGCTAAGATCAAAAATTCAAGCGACACCACATGCTGGCGAGGATGTGGGGAGAGAGGAACACTCCTTCATTGCTGGTGGGAATGCAAACTAGTACAGCCACTTTGGAAATCTATCTGGTGCTATCTCAGAAAAATGGGAATAGGGCTTCCTCAAGACCCAGCTATTCCACTCCTTGGAATATACCCAGAAGATGCTCCAGCACACAACAAGAAAATTTGCTCAACCATGTTCATAGCAGCCTTATTCATAATAGCCAGAACATGGAAACAGCCTAAGTGTCCCTCAGTAGAAGAGTGGATAAAGAAACTGTGGTACATATACACTATGGAATACTACTCAGCTATTAAAAACAAGGAATTCCCGAAATTTGTGGATAAATGGATTGAGCTAGAAATGATCATAATGAGTGAGTTAACCCAGAAGCAGAAAGAATCAAATGGTATATACTCACTTATATCTGCATACTAGCCCAAGGGGCATGTCCCACGAAAGCCTTCACTTACCAGGAAACTGGGACAGAGGGGAAGGCATCCTATTAGGACTCTAAATGAGAAACGCATGGGAGAACAGCAAAATAAAAGGATCCAGAGGGTCCTAGAAATCTACAAGTAGAACAATATGATAGGCAGATTTGGGCCCAGGGGTCCCGCTCAAACTAAGGCACCAGCCAAGGACAATACAGGAGGTAAACTTTAAACCCCTTCCCAGATCTAGCCAATGGTCACAATATTCTCCACAGTTGAGTGGAGAGTGTGATACGACTTTCTCACATACTCTGGTGCCTCACATTTGACCATGTCCCCTGGAGGGGGAGACCTGGTGGCACTCAGAGGAAGGACAGCAAGTAGCCAAGAAGAGACTTGATACCCTATGAGAATATATAGGGGGACGTAATCCCCCTCAGGAACAGTCATAGGGGAGGGGAATAATGGGAAAATGGGGGGGGGAGGAATGGGAGGATACAAGGGATGGGATAAACATTGAGATGTAACAAGAATAAATTAATAAAAAAAAAAAATAAATAAAAAAAAAAAAAAAAAAAAAAAAAAAAAAAAAAAAAAAGGTTGTGGAAAAATAGCTCAAGCAAATGGTCACAAGAAGCAAGCTAGGGTACCCATTCTAATATCTAATAAACTAGGCTTTCAACCAAAATTAATAAAAAGGGATGAGGAAGGACATGTCATACTCATCAAAGGTAAAGTCAACCACGAAGACATCACGATTTTGAACATCTATGCTCCTAATACAAGGGAACCCACATTTGTAAAAGAACTATTAACAAAGCTTAAAACATTCATCAATCCCCACACATTAATAGTGGGAGACTTCATCTCCTCACTTTCATTGAAGGATAGGTCTTTGAATCAAAAACTAAGCCGGGTAATAACTTCACTAACCAATGTCGTGAATCAAATCGATCTACGAGATATCTACAGAACTTTTCACCCAAGCTCAAAGGATTATACCTTCTTCTCAGCACCCCATGGAATGTTCTCTAAAATTGATCACATAGTAGGTCACGAAGCAAGCCTCAACAGATACAAGAAGATTGAAATAATACCTTGTATCTTATCAGATCACTATGGTCTAAGGCTGGACTTCAACAACAACAGAAATAACAAAAAGTCTACTCTCACATGGAGACTAAACAACTTTCTACTTAATGACGCGTGGGTCGTAGAAGAAATAAAGGAAGAAATAAAAGACTTTCTGAAATTCAATGAAAATGATGGCACAACATACCCAAATTCGTGGGACACATTGAAAGCAGTGCTAAGAGAAAAATTCATAGCACTAAGTTCTTTTTTAAAAATGGAAACATCCCACATAAACAACTTAACAACACTTCTGGAAGCCCTAGGGAAAAAAAAAAGAAGCAGAAACACCCAAAGGAGTACACGTCTGGAAATAATCAAACTCAGGGCAGAAATCAATAAATTAGAAACACAAAAAAATAATTCAAAGAATCAACAAAACCAAGAGCTGGTTCTTTGAGAATATTGACAAGATAGACAAACTGTTAGCCAAACTAACTAAAAGACAGAGAAACACTATCCAAATCAACAAAATCAGAAATGAAAAGGGAGACATAACAACAGACACCGAAGAAATACAAAGAATCATAAGAACCTACTTTAAAGGCATTTATGCCACAAAATTTGAAAATCTAAGGGAAATAGACAATTTCCTCAACCGATTCCAGTTGCCAAAATTGAATCAAGATCAGATACACAAATTAAATAGCCCTATTTCGCCTATAGAAATAGAAGCAATCATTGATAGCCTCCCAACCAAAAAGAGCCCCGGGCCAGATGGCTTCAGCACAGAATTCTACCAGTCCTTCAAAGAGGAGCTAACATCGATACTCTTCAAGCTAGCCCAAAAGATAGAAATGGATGGAACCTTACCAAATTCTTTCTATGAGGCCATAGTCACGTTGATACCTAAACCCCACAAAGAACCAACAAAAAAGAGAATTTCAGACCAATTTCTCTTATGAACATTGATGCAAAAATACTCAATAAAATACTCGCAAAATGAGTACAACAACATATCAAAGACATCATTCACCATGACCAGGTGGGCTTCATTCTAGGCATGCAGGGATGGATTAACATATGGAAATTCATCAATGTAATCCACCATACAAACAAACTGAAAGAGAAAAACCAATCATCTCCTTAGATGCAGGAAAAGCATTTGACAAAATCCAACACCCATTCATGTTTAAAGTTCTCGAGAGATCGGGAATGCCAGGCATATACATACACATAATAAAGGCTATATACAGCAAGCCAATATCCCACATTAAATTAATTGGAGAGGTACTCAGGGAAATCCCTCTAAGATCGGGGACCAGACAAGGCTGCCCACTTTCTCCATATCACTTCAATATAGTTCTTGAAGTTCTAGCCAGAGCAATAGACATCAAAAGGAGATCAAGGGGATCCAAATGGGAAAGGAAAAAGTCAAATTATTCCTATTTGCAGATGATATGATAGTGTATTTAAGTGACTCCCAAAATTCCACCAGAGAACTCCTAAGGCTGATAAACACCTTCAGCAAATTGGCTGGATACAAAATTAAATAAAAAAGTCAGTAACTTTCCTATATACAAAGGACAAACAAGCAGAGGAAGAAATTAGGAAAACTACACCCTTCACGACAGCTGCAAGCAATATAAAACATCTAGGAGTAACCCTAACTAAGCAAGTGAAGGACTTATTTTTTTTAAAACCCTTAAATCTCTGAAGAAAGAGATTGAAGATGATATCAGAAGATGGAGGGATCTACCTTGTTCATGGATTGGGAGAATTAACATAGTAAAAATGGCCATCTTACCAAGCACAATATAAAGGTTCAATGCAATCCCTATAAAAATACCTACAAAATATTTTGAAGATATCGAAAGATCAATTCCCAACTTCATATGGAGAAACAAAAGGCCTAGAATAGCAAAAATAATCCTGTACAATAGAAGATCCTCCAGAGAAATCTGCACACCCAATCTTAAGCTGTACTTTAGAGCAACAGTAATTAAAACAGCATGGTACTGTCACAGCAATGGGCTGGTGGATCAATGGAATCGAATTGAAGACCCAGAGATGGTGGAGAATGTCCTGTCCATCAGCTAGTCTGGGTAGGGGTTCGAAGTTTTCTGCTTTTATTTTCCTTGGCTGGTGCCATAGATTGAGGAGGACCCGAGGACCCAGATCTGCCCATCATAAAGTTCCTCTTGTAGGTTTCCAGGACCCTCTGGATCCTTCTATTTCCTCATTCTCCCATTCTTCTCTCACCTAACGTCCCAATAGGATGTCCTCCCCTCGGACACACTTTCCTGGTAAGTAAAGTTTTTCATGGGATGTACCCCTTGGTCTAGTGTCTCGATATAAGTGAGTATATACCATTTAACACTTTTTGCTTCTGGGTGAACTCACTCATTATGATAATTTCTAGTTCAATCCATTTGTCCACAAATTTCGGGAATTCCTTGCTTTTAATAGCTGAGTAGTATTCCATAGTGTAAATGTACCACAGTTTCTTTATCCATTCTTCTACTGAGGGACACAGAGGCTGTTTCCATGTTCTGGCTATTACGAATAAGTCAGTTATGAACATGGTTGAGCATATGTCCCTGTTGTGTGGTAGAGCATCTTCTGGATATATTCCAAGGAGTGGAATAGCTGGGTCTTGAATAAGCCCTATTCCCATTTTTCTGAGAAAGAGCCAGATAGATTTCCAAAGTGGTTGTACTAGTTTGCACTTCCACCAGCAATGTAGGAGTGCTCCCCTTTCTCCACATCCTCGCCAGCATGTGGTGTCAGTTGGGTTATTGATCTTAGCCATTCTGATGGGTGTAAGATGGAATCTCAGTGTCGTTTTGCTTTGCATTTCTCTGATGACTAATGAGGTTGAACATTTCTTTAAGTGTTTCTCAGCCATTTGATATTCCTCTCTTGAGAATTCCCTGTTTAGTTCTGAGCCTCATTTCTCTATTGAGTTATTTGGTTTGGTGGCATTTAATTTTTTGAGTTCTTTATATATTTTAAAACCAGAGACATTAAATCGGTTAGAGGAAAAAGTGGGGAAGAGCCTGGAACACACTGGCACAGGAGACAACTTCCTGAACAGAACACCAACAGCCCAGGCCTTAATGTCAACCATTAATAAATGGGACCTCATGAGGCTGAGAAGCTTCTGTAAGGCAGGAGACACTGTCAACAGAACGAAGTGACAGCCTACAGACTGGGAAAAGATCTTCACCAACCCTACATCTGACAAAGGTCTAATATCCAAAATATATAAAGAACACAAGAAATTAAACACCACCAAACCAAATAACCCTATTGAGAAATGGAGCTCAGAACTAAACATGGTTCAAGCAGCAAACCATGCTCCGTCATCTTCTCATTTGGGAACATTCTCAAATTGTTCAGTTTTACAATTAAGGTTTGTTGTTCTGGCATGGATGTTTTGAGGTATAGATAGAAGCTTTATGTTGATAGACATGAGATTTGAGAGATACTGGCTTACACTCAGAATTTTACATGCACCAAGATTGGAAAGAAGTTTTCTTCAAGGATTCAAAATACAAATAGACAAAGCACTATGAATGGAACATTTATATATTCCTGAATATTGCCTCATTCTTCTTGCCATAGGGAGTTTATTGTATATGTAATATAAATGTATATGTAAAAGAGACACATAATAAAAATTAAAATAAA
The DNA here is from genome assembly GCF_903995435.1 of Acomys russatus. Taxonomy (NCBI): domain Eukaryota; kingdom Metazoa; phylum Chordata; class Mammalia; order Rodentia; family Muridae; genus Acomys; species Acomys russatus. Next base: position 14,661 of record NW_026131587.1, read on the forward strand.
AATTAAACCAAGTTCTTCATGCATTAAGTCTTTTGTGTCTGAGTTTCACAATGCAATGAAAACAAGTCACCAGATTTCCCAAATTCCACTTCTGTTAATTTAAAAAAGAGAAATCCAACTGATTTCAATTTCTGTGTTTCCTCTTACTTTAATTTTATTTTTATTTGTTTTTATTTAAATTAGTTTTTAAATTTGTTCACTTCATATCCTGATTGCAGCCTCTTCCCTCATCTCCTCCAGGTCCCTACAGTCTACCTCTGTCTTCCCCCTCTATGACAGACTCTTAGCCCTCAGAGAACAGGAGACTTCCACCTCTACCAACTGAACCCAACCTACAAAGTGTCATCAGGACTGGACTGCCTGCACCTTCTTCCTCTGTGGCTTCGTAAGGCGCCCCCCCCCCCCCGCTGGAGGGAAGTGACAAGGCACAGGCCACAGAGTCCATGGCAGAGACAGACACATGCTCCCATTACTAGGTGACCCTTAGGGAGCCTGAGATGCCTAGGTTCTCTCTATGCATGGTCATTTAGCAGTACTCACAACAGCAGCAGACACTGAGGGTGTATCCTCATCTTGTTTGCAGCATTCAACTAAACAGTACCTATGAATTCCAAGGCCAGTGAGCAAAATATTCCCAGAGTATGGACACCAGAGATTCTAACTTAAGCATACATTGTATCGACAGAGCCTCTTTTCCTGTTGATTGCTGACCATAGTCAAACCCTGGGCTAGATTAATGTTTTGATAGCACCTTCCATGGGAAATATAACTTTAAACACATGGAAAAGCAAAACTCCTGCCCATTTTTTGCATGTGTCCTGATAGGATAGTACTTTCCCATAGTTCATTCAGTATATCTCTCCAACTCTATGTTTTTTCTGTTGTATCTGTAGTTTTCTCTTTTTTCCTCATTAATTTACTGATTTATTCAATTTACCCCAACTGCAGTCCCATTCCAACCTATTCGCTTTCATCGTGAGCCTTTGAGAGACAGGATGTAACACCTCTCTATAACATCTTGTCTTTTCCAGGCTGGAATCCCTCAACATCTCTCCACATCTTACATTTCTATTTCAACAGCAAACTACACTGTAAAGAATCATTGCCAACAAGTCCTTCACTTGCTTGATTAGAGTTACTCCTAGATATTTTATATTGCTTGTGGTTATTGTGAAGTGTGTAGTTTTCCTAATTTCTTCCTCTGCATGTTTTTCATTTTTATATAGCAAGACTACTGACTTTTTTAGTTAATTTTGTATCCAGCAAATTGACTGAAGGTGATTATCGGCTATAGGAGTTCTTTGGTGGAATTTTTGGGGTCAGTTATGTACACTGTCATATCATCTGCAAATGGAGATATTTTGAAATCCTTATTTCTCATTTGTATCCTTTGGATCTCTTTTTGAAGTCTCATTGCTTTGGCCAGAACTTCAAGAACTATATTGAAGAGATATGGAGAAAGTGGGCATCCTTGTCTGGTCCCCAATTTCAGAGGAATTTCATTGATTATCTCTCCATTTAACTTGATGTTGGCTATTGGCTTGCTGTATATCGCCGTTATTTTATTTAGATATGTACCTTGTATTCCCCCTTAGTTCAAAACGTTAAACATGAATGGGTGTAGGACATTCTCCACAGTTTTGTGGAGAGAGGGGACTGATTCTGACATGAACTCTGGTGCCCCATATTTGACCACCTCCCCTTGGTGGGGAGTCCTGATGGCACTCAAAGAAAGAATAAGCAGGCTACCAAGATGAGACTTGACAGCCTAGAAATATATAGTAGGGGAGGAGGTCCCACTCTGTCTTAGAGCCAGGGGAGGGGAATAGGGTTAAAGCGAGAGGGAGGGAGGAGCGTGAGGATACAAGTGATGGGATAGCAATTGAATTCTAATCTGAATAAATTAATAAAATTAAAAAGAATCATTATCATATGGAAAGAAAAAATGTAAAATAGAAATGCATATTTGGGGATTTGGGGGGTGTATCTCTCAAATACCATTCCAGATAACTCACTCTATTTTACAAAACAGGCTAAATTCTTTGTACACTATTAGGCTAAACCTGATTCATTTTCTTATTGAGGTCACTTAGGGAAAGATGGGCTTTTTAGATGGACTTCAGAAAAGGGATTTCATCCTCTATTTTAAGTAATATGGAATGTGTAAGCAGACCCTCAGTATTTCTTATGTGATACATTTTAATGTATTAGGTTCATTAAACCGCATTTTGTGTCTTACAACAAAATGTTACTATGAAGAAAAACATAAACGTCACTTTTGTGCTGTTGTTGCCAGTGGCTCTCCAGTATTTGTGACATTGTCAAATATTCCAATAGCTTCAGCCATAAGACATCATTTGTTAACAACAGAGTGATTTTTTTTTGTTTTTGTTTTTTTGTTTTTCGAGACAGGGTCTCTTTGTGTAGCCTTGGCCGTCCTGGACTCACTTTTGTAGACCAGGCTGGCCTCAAACTCACAGCAATCCACCTGCCTCTGCCTCCCGAGTGCTGGGATTAAAGGCGTGTGCCACCACGCCCGGCTAACTAATCTAACAGAGTGATTTTTAAAGTTCGATTAGTGAACATTTGTGTGCCTTTTAAATGATACTCTTTTCACGGGTCACCATTGCTTCCTGGATCAATTTATTTAATCATTCAAAAAGAAGAATAATTCATAGATCAAGAGGAGGAGAAAAAAAGGCAAGTCAGGAATTTTATATGCAATACCCTGACTTCAAGGCAATGGGAAAATTTATTTGGAAAGAAAAGTTGAATTATAGATGATATGGATTCCATCGTCAACAGGGTATGATGTCAAATTCTCATCCTGTTATTATCTGTTAGAAGATGAAGGAAAAATCTTAACACATCACTGAGCTGACACAGAAAGATTTCACCCTTGAGATCACAGGACAACAAAATTAATACTAACAATATAGAGTATAGAGAAGTGATTGGACATTAACACTTCCTATCCTGGAAAGCATATGTGTCTTGTAGTTTGGATTCTATAGGAGGGATTTATACAGGAAGTAATTACATTGTGTGGGATAATTAAGTCTGAGAGTTTCCAAAAAACACAGGGTAGAGCTCAGCATACTTAAAGATTATCTGTGACAAAAAACATTACACAAATCCTATGTAAAGTAAAAACTGACAAATGGAAAGATAAAATTTTTGATGTATAAATCATAAATATAAAATTACTTACAATTTGAATGAGATCAAATTTCTCAGTAATATTCTTCTTGTGACTATAATACATTACTATTTTCTACAATTAATCACAAGTCAATTCAAATATATAGTTGAATAAGTATTGTTTCTGTTTCTACTCACCAACAGGCCTTTACTTTGGACATGTATCTGTTTAAAAAAAAGTGATTCAGGTAAGGAATGGAAGATCTGATATCCTAAGAATTAAGGACAGTTCCGTAATGATTAATCCTGGCAGTGTCAACTTAAAGATAATACATAAATAAATTTCATCTAAAGAAGAAATGTGAATAAGAAGTGAACCTGTATGTAGGTTACCTTTTTTCACCATTTCTCTAATGTTTTCAGGTGGAATGCCTTTTTCCTTAGCAAAGTCAACAAGTTTTTCCATTTCTTCAGGCGTCAACTGTTCTTGTTTTCTTCCTGCATAATGTCAATGAGAATGTCAGATGTATGTTCATGAGAAACTTGCATAATATTATTCGTTTCCTTTGTTTCCCATCAACAGAAAAATCCCAACTTCTCAAAATTTATCCACCCTTGTTGTGCCAATATTGTCCAAAAGATTTAGTCCAAGTTCCATGGACACATTTAATATAGCCTGTATTGTAGTATCACATAACTTTGCCGGGTTTCATGATAAAAATAATTAATGTACTTGTCTAGAGAACTCACTTATCTCAAGCCTACCCATGTACAAAAACACCAGAGACCCATAACGCACTTTCAATGGAGTCTCCACTTTTATCCCAACTTTATACTCTATCATTTTATTTTTCTAAATATATACCTAATTAATCAAAGGACACTCAAAATGGTCTGTCCTCTGGGAAAATCATATTGTTTCTAATCTTTCCAGTGAGGAAACATGAACACATATTCTCAATAGCCTGCTCCATTGCCATCAGTCTTTACAGTCCATGCTACCCAAATTAAAGTGTAATGGAGGAGATTTTCTACACAACAACCAGGATATCATTTATTGGACAAGAGTTTGGAAATCCCAGGACTCTGTGATCTTGGTTTAATCTGACTTAGATCTGATTTGCATTGTCACTCTTTTGCTACTATTTCAGAGACCACAGCCATTCTTACCAAGAACATAAATCAGTTTTGTTTCCTTCTTCTCCTTATCGATATTCTGAACGGTAAAGACTACATGCTCTTCTGTTTGCTTCACGGGTTTAAAATAATTATTTCCTGAAACTATAATAATATGAGAAATATTTTTAAAACCGGCATCACTCAATTTTCAATTTTGTTTTGATACAACCTATTTGCTAAATATTAACACTGGCCCTAACACCAGCAATTTTCTCTGATTCACTAACATATGAACTGTGTGTGCATAGCTATTCCTCAAGGCATTCATTTTGTCTACTTCATTTCAATATGGTGAACAAATATTTCCCAGGGTTGAAAGCTGAATGTGAATCCTAAGCTGAGGCATGAAGTTTGCAGAAATGTTTGCAGCCTAGGAAGCCTAGCATGGAATATCAGGATTGGAAAACCAATGTAAGATATTGTATGAAAAAAATCCGCAAGAATATAACTAAAATAAATTTCCTGTGGGAAAAATTATTTTGAGGGCATGCTGTTAAATGTATTCACATAGATATGTAATAGTGTTCTTCTCTAAGTAAATGTTGGTGACCTCCAGTGTATTTAGACTTCATAACATATGTCATTAGGTTGGAAAAGGTAATCACATTCCCAGTACCCAAATTCTTCCTAATCCTTGAATTTACGGGTTAATGTCATAGCAGCATGAAAGCAAACACCAGCAATGCTTATATTCACAAACGAGCTCTCAAATCCTGTACTTACACTGGGCTTGGTAGGTCTCTCCATCTTCTTGTATCTCCCCCACAACTGTGGTCTCAGTACACTGTCCATTTTGTCTTATAAATCAAAGAGAGAAACAGAAGTTTGTTCTTTGTCACCATTGAATTTACACTAAATGTCTACAAGTGTTCTAATGTGTTTTAGGATGTACCACTACCTTAGAAGATATCATTGTTCAGAGGTGGGAGTTAAGTAACTCTTTTCAACTCATTTTGTTTAGAAACTATCACCCTGTTTGTAATCATCTAGACACTTTTCTTTATTTGTGTTAATTTTGCCCTCATTGTTCGAAGGCCCTGGTGGCTTGCTTTTCCATTATTCACTAATCATTAGCTATGTTTTTCAATGTGCTAATTCTGGTGGTCTAGTCCCTCCCTCCATATGTGTGTGTGTGTGTGTGTTTTAAAAGCTTTTAATTGTGCTTTCAGCCTTACAATTATGGCTATATGAGAGAGGTTTTTAAGCATGTTTAGTCCTTATGGTGTCATGTACTCGAGTATGTCTCATAGTCATCTTTTGACCTAGATCTTCAGAAAAATGAATGTAGAAACTAGATTTATCTGATGTATTTGTAGAAGATTTATATGGCATTAATTACTGAATACATCTACACCTGTGGCTTTGATCCAAATGGTAGCAACTTTCACCATATTACAGATGAGATTCATAGAGTATTTTTTATCTAACAGAGATGATACAATGGAACTAGAGTTGTTTGTTCCACCAATGGGTCCCCAAGGAAGCACTCATGGAATGGGAGACAGTGTTTAGCTCTCTCTGTGTGGTATCCAGATCTGCCCCATCACAGAACAGTGCAATCACATGACAAACATTGGGCATTGTTTTTCATGACCAGAAACAGAACATTCCCCTCTAAATTTCAGGAAACTATGCCCATGAAATGTAATAAGTTCCCTTAATATTCGTTACTGATAATGTGCTTACTTGACAAAAAATTTGACTTTCATTTTTTTACAGTCCTCTTCACAAGTAATTTCCCGATGGTAGAGTCTCATCTCTCCGTCTTTCTCTATCTTCTCTACATTATCAGCAGCGATGGCAATGGTATACCAAATTCCTTCAAGCTGAAAAGACAACAAAAAGGGGAAAGAAGGAACATGCATGCCATTTTAAGGTGTATTAGTGTTCTCATCTCTGCCTCTGAATCCTTGAAACTTAAACTGACTAGAATTTTTCATCAGTATTATTTCATTTATTAGTTTCTAGAAATGAAACATAAAAGAGGGCAATGTAATGACTTGTCTGACACAGAATTATTGACCTTTGGCTCCTTATCTTCTATCTTCATATACCATGCAAATCTGTCCCATTTCTCTCTCAATTCACTTTTTTCCCAGGGAAAATATGGCTGGGAAAGGGTGCCTAGTTGAGTGAAAGTCAGAAAGGTTATTTCATGAATATTGACTTGCATGGGTTGACTGAATGACATATCGTATCCTTAACAATAGGCTATTGAGAAAGTTCCCACATACACACAGACCCAACGAATTTACCTTAGCCTGAGCGAAACCAAATACCAAAGCGAGCAGCAGAATCTTTAACATGATGGCACCTGTGTTTTCTCTTCTGCAGAAGTTCAAAATAAGTTGGTGGTTGTGTAGGATCTGAAATGGAAACCTTTTTATACAGTTAGCTAGAAGGAGTGGTATGAAGTCAACCAATGGTTCCGAATCAAAACAGCCTACAATTGCCAAGTATTTCCTGTTGGGCCCTCATGTTCCATAACTAATAAGCTTTGGCTTAAGGTCCCGGTATCTGGTGATGATTAATTCAGCATTTCTGTCAGAGACGCAGGACTATCTCTGTGATAGCATTTATGCGTCATGGCTCTGCCTCCAGAATTTAATGGTGGGTAAATGTCACAAAGCACATGCATATGTTCTATATGTTCACTTAGACAAGGGCCATGGATTTTAAGCTATATTATGAACCTCAACATGATACTGTGCAGTTAAGTGAATGTAAATCAGTGACCCAAGCATGATGTGCCAGAGGACCCACACCCATAGAAGCCGAGGTTTTAAAAAGGATGATTTATTTGAAGGATACAGCTATCATTCTTCCCTTATTTTAAGATTTTACATATATTTAATTTTTGATTCTCTCAGAACATTATCTTCTATACCATGGATCCAGAGGTATAAAAGAATTCACACACAAAAAAAGAATAATGGGTTAGGATAGAAAAATGTAGTCAATCTCCACTGCTAATAAACACAAGTGTCACTGATGAAAAGAAACCATAGCATGTATAAATGTCTACAAAAATAATGATGTTATGAAAAACTGTACATATGTGCAAACTCTATAGGAGATGGAAATCATGCTTAAAATTTCATAAAGGTTACATTTTGACTTGGATAGATATATTTACTTGAAAATGTCTTTTAATTGTATTTCCATTCTTAGCTAGTCACGGGGTATGTGTTCTGTTTTCCTTTCCCTTCTAGTAATCGGTTAAATATGACTCATTTTTGCTGGTTGCAACTGAGTTAGGAATGAGACATAAGTACTTTTTTTCTTTGCAATATAGGACTGCATCTGGTGCAGATTTGTGCAGTCCATCTGCATGTTGATTCAGTTTCTGCATGTTCATGTGTGTGTTTGTCTCATTCATTTCATAGGGCCTTGTTTCCTTGGTGTTCTCCAGCCCCTAGGAGTATAATGCTCTTTCTAGCATCCATTCTACCTGGTACTCTGAGCCCTGATGGAGGATTCTCACGGAGCTATCTGGATTAGGTATCAGTGTTATACGGTCTCAAGTATTTCCAATATTTTCTCTGGAGATTTGGAGCTAGGAAGAAAAGTAAAGACTGACAGTGCCACATTTGTCTTTCTGGATCTGGATTAACTCATTCAAAAAAGTCTTTTAGACAGCCTGTCCTTTATCTGTAAATTCATGATATATTTTTTCTTTACCACTGAATAGCATTCCATGGTGTTGTTGTACAAGTGTTTCATTAGCATTTAGAAAGATGTAGGAGATTCAGGACATTTCCATAACCTAACTATTGTGGACTGAATAGAAATGAGAAGGGATGAGCAAGTATCTATGAAAAAGATGTAAAGTCACTTGTGCACAACTCACAAAGTCAGAAAACTGAGTTATATGGTACATTTCCTTTTACCTAGTTGAGAGAGAACCCTACACACTGTCTTCAGAATTAGCTCTACAATTTTATAATCCTGCCAAAACTGTCTCTTAGCTCTCTCCTTTCCTCTGTCCCTTGCTTTCTCTCTGTCTCCCTTCCTTTCTTCTTTTCAAATCCCAATCTTCAGGCTATGGAGTAACAAGACTTGCACTAAGAATCTTTTTGATACTTTCTGTGTCAATTTTATGTGTTCTGTTAATTTTTAACAGCTAACATGTTAACCTACAGGGCTTCTGCTAGACTTTGCCTACCTGCTAGATGGCATTGATGAGAACGTGGATCATGGGATTGAACACTTCCTTCCTGAATTAGAGGCCACTGAGGCCACTGGTAATTAGGAGTAGGAAAAGTATTGCCTTGTTTGCCTTCTGAGGCCTTTAGAGCCTATGAGTTAGTTACAAAGTCATGATAACACACATGACCCTTAATAAACTCATAGGGCACAAATAAACTAAAGTAAACATACAGAGATAGGAATAGATTGTTGGGTGAATGAATTAGGAGAAATTTGAGATGAGCACTTTAGACATGAAAGAGAATTAATTATCAGACTACTTTACATAAGTATGAGACTATAAACACATTGTTAAAATGGAAGCACATTACTGGCGGTAACCATAACTAAACCACTGTTTGAAAAATTTTAAAAAAAGATATTTCTGGAGTAAGGAATGAAATTTGACCTTCTGAAACTTTCCATGCATTCAGTGTTACAGACCTGGGCCCTAAGTGTCATAGAGTCTGTATCGTGCAATCACTCCACCCTGCCCCAAGAACCAACATCTGTTTTGTGACACTCATTGAAAGTGTGTGTGCTCCCAAATTCTAGAATTCTAAAAATAACAAGGGAACGGACACTAGTTTTCACGTGCTTTTGTGTTCCTGTAAAAGTCAGCAAGAATGAGTAGAGAATCCACCTTTTAATGAACTTAAAGGTTCAAAGATATGCTTCTCTGCTTTATTGACCTTTTCAAAACCGACAAGTGACTCACTCACTTCTGTTTCTCAAGACGTCAGCTTCTGTGTTCCTTGGCTTGATGCTCAGGATCAATATGAGCAGAGGAAGGTGCCTGTATGAGTTCAGAGTTCCCAACCCCTTGTGGGGATGCAAGTGCCTCTGCTCTTTTGTCAAACTCTGCCTTTGTGCACAGAAACATTGTAATATATTCGTTATGATTTCATACCAGAGTTTTAATTTTCGTTTTCACAATGAATAAAATGACTTGTTACATGATTGCTCCGTTTCTGTATCTTCTATAGTCTTCTGATCATATCAATCAACTGTACTACATATGACCTTTTCCTCTGTGGCCTGATAGGGCTACCCTACACTCTCGAGACTCTGTCCAGTGTCCAGCATTGAATTTCTGGAACTGTCCCTATACCCTGCTAGGTGGTGTCTCTTCTAGGCTTTCTTTTATTGTAGGTGTGCCCAAGCTTTGAGCTCTTTGATGTTTGACTTTGAGTTGGACTTGGCTAAACATCTTCTCTTCAACAGCCTGCTAACACCTCTCAAAAATTTATTGATGATTTCCTACTCTTTATAATTCTGCCCCTTTGTTCTGCAGTCGATGTTTACATTTGGGTATTTTTTGCTTTTTTCGTCTGTTTTCTTTTTTCCCACTTATGTAATAATCTAAAGATTCTCCTGTGCATTCTCCTCTTTAATAAAAAATCATGTTAAAATGTGGTACTAGAGGTTCTGAGGATTTGTTAATAGTTAGGAAAGGATCTTTCTAATTGAACCATTTTATTTGTGGAAAATTTCTGTCCTCAGAGTTGGTCTGTAACTAAATTTCATCTGCGTCCCCCAATTTTTCTTAGATTCTACTTAGCTCACATATTTCCAGGTTTTTTTTTTTTTTGGTCAATTTTCAAGAACGCTTAATTTTACTAACCCTCTTGTGTCCTTTTCTGTGCCCTACTTCTCTGCTCACAACCACAATTAAAATCTTCCGTGTCCAATATTGATGATTCTTTTTTATCATGTATTACACTATCCATACATTCTTATGCTCTGCTTTATTTTTAAATTTTTCAATGTCTATTTATTTTAATTTGTCAACCTATCCATACACCTTCTTCTAAATATGCACATATAAATTGCAAGCTTGGATCTGCATGCCAGTCACTGTTTTGACCACTCTCTGATTTCTTAAAGTAAATATTGTGAATTTTATGTATCAACTGAGATAATTAGCATGGATATTGTCAATAGTTCTATTATTCTTGCATCTAATTTTGCCACCTATGGGATAAAGTTGGGTGTAACCAAATCAGTTTGGTAGAATGTCTACATTTTTGGGTTTAAAATAAATTAAGAAAATTATGTTTACTTCTTCTTAAGATAATTGTTAGTATTCATATCAAAACATCTGTTTTGGGAAGGAAATACTTTATTACTGACTCAATAAATAATTAACTAAAAATAATTTATAATGTCCAATATAAGTTTCCTGTATCTTCATGTTTTAGAGTTTCTACTGCTGGGAAGAAACATCATGACAAAAAGCAACTTCGGGGAGGAGAGAGTTTATTTGTCTTGCACTTCTACATCATAGTCCATCATCGAAGGAACTCAATATAGAAACCCATGCATGACAGGAACCTAGAGGCAGGAGCTGTTGTAGAGCAAGCCATTAAGGGTGCTCCTTACTGCCTTGCTCAAACTGTTTTTTCATAGAACCCAGGACCACCAGAACAGGGGTGGCCCTGCTCACAATGAACTGGGATCTTCCTCATGATTCACTATTTAAAAAAAAAAATACCCAGAAGGCTTATCTAAAGCCCGATCTTATGGAAGCATATTTTTCATTTGACTATCCCTTTTCTCAGAAGACTTTAGTTTGTGTCAAGTTGACATAAGACTAACCAGCACACTTCATTTAATTCAGTCATGTCCATAGCAATAATCCCTTTTTCTGCAGAATAGCAGACCTTTGGTGACTACGTATTTTTATAAATCCAGTGTGTGTGTGTGTGTGTGTGTGTGTGTGTGTGTGTGTGTGTGTGTGTGTTTCTATGTTGTTCAAAGTAGTTTTCCATAATTTCCCTTCTTCGGCTTTATAAAATTTTGTCTCTTTCCTTCTTACACTGCCTATATTCTAACGTCTCTTTTCCTATTCAAAGAATGTGTCTCTTTGATAATTTTTTTCCTCCTTGGTAAGTGTTGCAAAGAAGTGTGGAGATCAACCAAGTGATGTGAAATGAAAAGAATCTCACTGTTAAGGTCAAAAGGAAAAAAAAACATAAAAACCAAAAATCCTCACATTTTCCATACAACAACTTTGGCAAAATTATGGTTAAGTGGCCAAATTCACATCACTTCCTCAACCGAGTAACTAACCAAAATCAAATCTTATCAGTAGGTCATGGTTAAGTATTGAGTCATTTTTGGGGAATACTGAGAAGTAGAAGAACAGAGGATGAAAGAAAATAACATTGAGCCAGTCTGCATTTCAATGTAGTACATAAGTCCTACCCTTAATTATTGGTTTCTGCTGAAGGGAAAATAAATTTAGAGGTGTATGGCCCTTAGGAGTCCCACAATTGTGAATGTATAACCTATACAAATATTACTCTGGGGGTTATTTAAAAATAAAAGAAGGAGGAAGTAGAGGAATGAGAGAGCAGCTGGAAGGATATGTATGGAAATTTCAAAAACTTTTTTAAAAATTACATTCATTAGAGTAACGTTCAGCATGCCCAGTATGAATAACTCATTATATAAATGAGACATTGAACAACTAACAAAACGTAAAGATCCTGCCACAAAAGCCTGCTTATTAGCCAAGCCTGCAGACCTAATATCTTAAAAACAAATCATAAATTTTCCTCAAATTTTTCAATGCGATCAGCAATAAATACACTTTGATTCAGTGTTGTTTTATGTAGTAATGTTTATATTTTATAGGGAAGTATTTATCTTATTTTTAATAATATCTACACTATCATAAAATATTTATAATTTAAATATTATAGAACGTGAATTTATATACAAAATATTGTACTAAAGTTTTGTATTTTTAAATATGTTGTTTGTATTAAGCATAAGAAAATTTCTATGGATTCTTAATGTCTCTAATCCTAAGATATGGGCAGTTGCAGCGGAGGACTTAGGACTTTAAAGTCAAATAGTGTCACAGAAACTGAGGTATTTGTGTTCAAAGGTAAGTGCTAGGGAACCTGGAATGTGAACCACACAGGATTGTTCCTACAACAGAAGGAAGGCATAACTTGATATCAGCCTAGAAATTTTGTAGTTGCCTGACTTTTTCTTCATCTCTGAGGCAAAGAGCATGATAGAGCCTTCAAAGGCCTTCATTATGAGTTTGTTTTCCTCATTCACTCCACGAAACGTATCTATATGGAAGGTGTGACATGTACCAGAGTTTTGTGTATTCACATCTGATCTTCTTTTTTTTTTCCTTTTTTTTTATTAATTTATTCTTGTTACATCTCAATGTTTATTCCATCCCTTGTATCCTCCCATTCCTCCCCCCCCCATTTTCCCATTATTCCCCTCCCCTATGACTGTTCCTGAGGGGGATTACCTCCCCCTATATATTCTCATAGGGTATCAAGTCTCTTCTTGGCTACCTGCTGTCCTTCCTCTGAGTGCCACCAGGTCTCCCCCTCCAGGGGACATGGTCAAATGTGAGGCACCATAGTACGTGAGAAAGTCATATCCCACTCTCCACTCAACTGTGGAGAATATTCTGACCATTGGCTAGATCTGGGAAGGGGTTTAAAGTTTACCGCCTGTATTGTCCTTGGCTGGTGCCTTAGTTTGAGCGGGACCCCTGGGCCCAAATCTACCTATCATATTGTTCTACTTGTAGATTTCTAGGACCCTCTGGATCCTTTTATTTTGCTGTTCTCCCATGCGTCTCTCATTTAGAGTCTCAATAGGATGCCTTCCCCTCTGTCCCAGTTTCCTGGTAAGTGAAGGCTTTCATGGGACATGCCCCTTGGGCTAGTATGCAGATATAAGTGAGTATATACCATTTGATTCTTTCTGCTTCTGGGTTAACTCACTCATTATGATCATTTCTAGCTCAATCCATTTATCCACAAATTTCGGGAATTCCTTGTTTTTAATAGCTGAGTAGTATTCCATAGTGTATATCACATCTGATCTTCTAATTAGATGACTTTGTGGTTACTGTGCTCATGGGATTGAGTTTACTAACACCAGGAAATCTTTCCCTAAATTGTGGGATGCTGGAATATGTCTTCAATAAATTACTGGGAACCAGACTACTAAAGTTTGAAATAAAACTATTTAGTCAAATTGAAGACAACTACCTCATAACCTCTTATGGGTTTAATTACTTTGCTGGCTGTGGTGATTACAGACACCCCCAGAAATCTGTACTATATATACAGATCCTGTTTCAATATTATTTCATTTTACATTGATGGACAGTATCTAATTCGATAATGTGCTTTCAAGGAAAGAATGTCAACCTGATTTCTTCAACATAATATGATGGATATAGGATATATACTTGTCAATTCGTGGGAATGAAATGAAAACAGAAGGATCCCGAGGCCTAGATAACATGCTAAACAGAGATCAATCAGAAACCTCAATGTAATAAAGGAACATGTGTGAAGAAGCAACTGGTTGACTCCTGAAAATGAACCCTGAAAAATAAATGTGGCCCTCCAAATGCCTTCCAATTAGAGGCTGTACTGAAGATAAATTTAAAAATACATGTAGGTCTTGGAAATAGAACAGAAAATACATTCAGTTAATTTTCTTTGTCCACAATTCAGCTCAATGGATCAATCAAAATTTTATATGATTAGACTTCCTTGGCTGAGAGAATTAGATTTAAATTTTTTTTATTGAAACACTTCAGCAACCCAATACAACATGAGAATACTTGCAAATTACCATGCAATTTCAACTTGTTCTGGAAGTGTTGGTTAAGAAATTACCTTTCAGAATGAGAGTGAAAATTTTTAGCAGTGTAGGAAAAATTCAATAGCAGGTTTTTCATCAGTGGATATGAAGATACCCTTCAAGTCATGATTTGTTGTCTGTATGGCTATGTTTAAACCAACAGGGATGATTTCCTGTCTAGAATCAAGACATATGAATTCAATTGAGAGTTATTGGGAACCATCTATAACAAGTGGCACTGTTAGAGTCCTTTACCAGTGATAATGGTTACAACTACATCAGAGTGCCTGCACCATTGGCTCAGTGTTGGAAGGACCCTGCTCTTTGAGGTTGCTCTCCTTGCAGTTCATATAGACATTCTGAGCACAGCAGCAATACATGTAGGACTCCCTCTCCAAGGCAGGTTCTCTGGCTCTCTGCCTGACTCCATCTGGAGAGTGTCTTTAGACATAGATGCCCCTAACCATATTTGATCCATGGCCCTTGACTAGGCTGCCTGCCACTTCACCCCTCCCTATGCCTATAGGATAATTAGGGGCTATGTTTCAGGCCATAGGATAGGAGTGTGCTGCCAAATGTAAAATGAGCATTCTAAAAGTTCCTCGTTCCCACCAATTATGAACCTCTATCCTTGAAGCCCACAGTCAACTCGCTAGGGGATAGGTAGCCTTTTTCCTCCATGAGTACATTTGAAGTGGCTCCTGAAGTGGTTCCCAGCATGTTTCATCTTCATTGTGTTTCTGGCCTTTCAGGCCCTTTGCATCCTCTGTTACTCATGCCTCTGTGGGCTGATGACCGACAGCCCTACAGGGAAGAAGAGAACCACACTTCAGGGATCATAACAGGAAAGCTGAGTAGAAAAATTATGAGAGCCAGAAAATAAGGAAGTCTTCTGAGAGCCAGTGTTTCCAAGGAAGAGCTGCATAATATGGAGTTGAGCCATGGCAATATAAATGGGCAATGGAAAAATTTGCAGCTTCTTGCCTCCATTTATAAAGTACATAAAACAAAATAAGGCTAGAAGAGGAATTTCCATCCCCGAGAGATGAGCCACCTGTTTGTTGTTCAATACAGAATGATTGACCTTGAAATTATGTTTACATCAACCATCTAAATTTACTTAACTTCTATGTATGAATTCTTACACACACATATGCAAACATATACACATATAGATGTGTTTTGCATGTGATAAAAATAACCAAATAAATAGAGGTTATGATCTTCAGTGTGAGTGTGTCTATTACAAGTTTTGGAGGGAATGTAGCTTCCAGAATCTGGAGAATGATGTGATACAATTCCACATCAATTAAAAACCTAAGAAGTCCATCAAAGTGCACCTGATATGGAAAAGACATAATTTACTTTAAACATTTGAGTTGAAATTCTCTCTGTAATGCAACAGAGAACTAAAGTCACATCATTTTATACTTAGAATATTAGACATTTCATTCCTTACCTGAATCATTTATTTTTAAACAGATACATGTCCAAAGTAAAGACCTGTTGGTGAGTAGAAAGAGAAGCAGTACTTATCCAACTACATATTTGAATTGATTTGCGCTTAATTGTAGAAAATGGTAAAGATAAGCATTTCCATAAAAACAGCTTGTTCTGAAAATGAGGCAAAATTCAGGCAGAATATTACTTGTGTTTCACAGCTCAAAAATCCTATCGTGACAAGAATGTATTATAGTCACAAGAAGAATATTACTGAGAAATTTGATCTCATTCAAATTGTAAGTAATTTTATATTTATGATTTATACATCAAAAATTTTATCTTTCCATTTGTCAGTTTTTACTTTACATAGGATTTGTGTAATGTTTTTTGTCACAGATAATCTTTAAGTATGCTGAGCTCTACCCTGTGTTTTTTGGAAACTCTCAGACTTAATTATCCCACACAATGTAATTACTTCCTGTATAAATCCCTCCTATAGAATCCAAACTACAAGACACATATGCTTTCCAGGATAGGAAGTGTTAATGTCCAATCACTTCTCTATACTCTATATTGTTAGTATTAATTTTGTTGTCCTGTGATCTCAAGGGTGAAATCTTTCTGTGTCAGCTCAGTGATGTGTTAAGATTTTTCCTTCATCTTCTAACAGATAATAACAGGATGAGAATTTGACATCATACCCTGTTGACGATGGAATCCATATCATCTATAATTCAACTTTTCTTTCCAAATAAATTTTCCCATTGCCTTGAAGTCAGGGTATTGCATATAAAATTCCTGACTTGCCTTTTTTTCTCCTCCTCTTGATCTATGAATTATTCTTCTTTTTGAATGATTAAATAAATTGATCCAGGAAGCAATGGTGACCCGTGAAAAGAGTATCATTTAAAAGGCACACAAATGTTCACTAATCGAACTTTAAAAATCACTCTGTTAGATTAGTTAGCCGGGCGTGGTGGCACACGCCTTTAATCCCAGCACTCGGGAGGCAGAGGCAGGTGGATTGCTGTGAGTTTGAGGCCAGCCTGGTCTACAAAAGTGAGTCCAGGACGGCCAAGGCTACACAAAGAGACCCTGTCTCGAAAAACAAAAAAACAAAAACAAAAAAAAATCACTCTGTTGTTAACAAATGATGTCTTATGGCTGAAGCTATTGGAATATTTGACAATGTCACAAATACTGGAGAGCCACTGGCAACAACAGCACAAAAGTGACGTTTATGTTTTTCTTCATAGTAACATTTTGTTGTAAGACACAAAATGCGGTTTAATGAACCTAATACATTAAAATGTATCACATAAGAAATACTGAGGGTCTGCTTACACATTCCATATTACTTAAAATAGAGGATGAAATCCCTTTTCTGAAGTCCATCTAAAAAGCCCATCTTTCCCTAAGTGACCTCAATAAGAAAATGAATCAGGTTTAGCCTAATAGTGTACAAAGAATTTAGCCTGTTTTGTAAAATAGAGTGAGTTATCTGGAATGGTATTTGAGAGATACACCCCCCAAATCCCCAAATATGCATTTCTATTTTACATTTTTTCTTTCCATATGATAATGATTCTTTTTAATTTTATTAATTTATTCAGATTAGAATTCAATTGCTATCCCATCACTTGTATCCTCACGCTCCTCCCTCCCTCTCGCTTTAACCCTATTCCCCTCCCCTGGCTCTAAGACAGAGTGGGACCTCCTCCCCTACTATATATTTCTAGGCTGTCAAGTCTCATCTTGGTAGCCTGCTTATTCTTTCTTTGAGTGCCATCAGGACTCCCCACCAAGGGGAGGTGGTCAAATATGGGGCACCAGAGTTCATGTCAGAATCAGTCCCCTCTCTCCACAAAACTGTGGAGAATGTCCTACACCCATTCATGTTTAACGTTTTGAACTAAGGGGGAATACAAGGTACATATCTAAATAAAATAACGGCGATATACAGCAAGCCAATAGCCAACATCAAGTTAAATGGAGAGATAATCAATGAAATTCCTCTGAAATTGGGGACCAGACAAGGATGCCCACTTTCTCCATATCTCTTCAATATAGTTCTTGAAGTTCTGGCCAAAGCAATGAGACTTCAAAAAGAGATCCAAAGGATACAAATGAGAAATAAGGATTTCAAAATATCTCCATTTGCAGATGATATGACAGTGTACATAACTGACCCCAAAAATTCCACCAAAGAACTCCTATAGCCGATAATCACCTTCAGTCAATTTGCTGGATACAAAATTAACTAAAAAAGTCAGTAGTCTTGCTATATAAAAATGAAAAACATGCAGAGGAAGAAATTAGGAAAACTACACACTTCACAATAACCACAAGCAATATAAAATATCTAGGAGTAACTCTAATCAAGCAAGTGAAGGACTTGTTGGCAATGATTCTTTACAGTGTAGTTTGCTGTTGAAATAGAAATGTAAGATGTGGAGAGATGTTGAGGGATTCCAGCCTGGAAAAGACAAGATGTTATAGAGAGGTGTTACATCCTGTCTCTCAAAGGCTCACGATGAAAGCGAATAGGTTGGAATGGGACTGCAGTTGGGGTAAATTGAATAAATCAGTAAATTAATGAGGAAAAAAGAGAAAACTACAGATACAACAGAAAAAACATAGAGTTGGAGAGATATACTGAATGAACTATGGGAAAGTACTATCCTATCAGGACACATGCAAAAAATGGGCAGGAGTTTTGCTTTTCCATGTGTTTAAAGTTATATTTCCCATGGAAGGTGCTATCAAAACATTAATCTAGCCCAGGGTTTGACTATGGTCAGCAATCAACAGGAAAAGAGGCTCTGTCGATACAATGTATGCTTAAGTTAGAATCTCTGGTGTCCATACTCTGGGAATATTTTGCTCACTGGCCTTGGAATTCATAGGTACTGTTTAGTTGAATGCTGCAAACAAGATGAGGATACACCCTCAGTGTCTGCTGCTGTTGTGAGTACTGCTAAATGACCATGCATAGAGAGAACCTAGGCATCTCAGGCTCCCTAAGGGTCACCTAGTAATGGGAGCATGTGTCTGTCTCTGCCATGGACTCTGTGGCCTGTGCCTTGTCACTTCCCTCCAGCGGGGGGGGGGGGGCGCCTTACGAAGCCACAGAGGAAGAAGGTGCAGGCAGTCCAGTCCTGATGACACTTTGTAGGTTGGGTTCAGTTGGTAGAGGTGGAAGTCTCCTGTTCTCTGAGGGCTAAGAGTCTGTCATAGAGGGGGAAGACAGAGGTAGACTGTAGGGACCTGGAGGAGATGAGGGAAGAGGCTGCAATCAGGATATGAAGTGAACAAATTTAAAAACTAATTTAAATAAAAACAAATAAAAATAAAATTAAAGTAAGAGGAAACACAGAAATTGAAATCAGTTGGATTTCTCTTTTTTAAATTAACAGAAGTGGAATTTGGGAAATCTGGTGACTTGTTTTCATTGCATTGTGAAACTCAGACACAAAAGACTTAATGCATGAAGAACTTGGTTTAATTTGGGAGAGATGACCTAATCTCATTTTTATTTTAATTTTTATTATGTGTCTCTTTTACATATACATTTATATTACATATACAATAAACTCCCTATGGCAAGAAGAATGAGGCAATATTCAGGAATATATAAATGTTCCATTCATAGTGCTTTGTCTATTTGTATTTTGAATCCTTGAAGAAAACTTCTTTCCAATCTTGGTGCATGTAAAATTCTGAGTGTAAGCCAGTATCTCTCAAATCTCATGTCTATCAACATAAAGCTTCTATCTATACCTCAAAACATCCATGCCAGAACAACAAACCTTAATTGTAAAACTGAACAATTTGAGAATGTTCCCAAATGAGAAGATGACGGAGCATGGTTTGCTGCTTGAACCATGTTTAGTTCTGAGCTCCATTTCTCAATAGGGTTATTTGGTTTGGTGGTGTTTAATTTCTTGTGTTCTTTATATATTTTGGATATTAGACCTTTGTCAGATGTAGGGTTGGTGAAGATCTTTTCCCAGTCTGTAGGCTGTCACTTCGTTCTGTTGACAGTGTCTCCTGCCTTACAGAAGCTTCTCAGCCTCATGAGGTCCCATTTATTAATGGTTGACATTAAGGCCTGGGCTGTTGGTGTTCTGTTCAGGAAGTTGTCTCCTGTGCCAGTGTGTTCCAGGCTCTTCCCCACTTTTTCCTCTAACCGATTTAATGTCTCTGGTTTTAAAATATATAAAGAACTCAAAAAATTAAATGCCACCAAACCAAATAACTCAATAGAGAAATGAGGCTCAGAACTAAACAGGGAATTCTCAAGAGAGGAATATCAAATGGCTGAGAAACACTTAAAGAAATGTTCAACCTCATTAGTCATCAGAGAAATGCAAAGCAAAACGACACTGAGATTCCATCTTACACCCATCAGAATGGCTAAGATCAATAACCCAACTGACACCACATGCTGGCGAGGATGTGGAGAAAGGGGAGCACTCCTACATTGCTGGTGGAAGTGCAAACTAGTACAACCACTTTGGAAATCTATCTGGCTCTTTCTCAGAAAAATGGGAATAGGGCTTATTCAAGACCCAGCTATTCCACTCCTTGGAATATATCCAGAAGATGCTCTACCACACAACAGGGACATATGCTCAACCATGTTCATAACTGACTTATTCGTAATAGCCAGAACATGGAAACAGCCTCTGTGTCCCTCAGTAGAAGAATGGATAAAGAAACTGTGGTACATTTACACTATGGAATACTACTCAGCTATTAAAAACAAGGAATTCCCGAAATTTGTGGACAAATGGATTGAACTAGAAATTATCATAATGAGTGAGTTCACCCAGAAGCAAAAAGTGTTAAATGGTATATACTCACTTATATCGAGACACTAGACCAAGGGGTACATCCCCATGAAAAACTTTACTTACCAGGAAAGTGTGTCCGAGGGGAGGACATCCTATTGGGACGTTAGGTGAGAGAAGAATGGGAGAATGAGGAAATAGAAGGATCCAGAGGGTCCTGGAAACCTACAAGAGGAACTTTATGATGGGCAGATCTGGGTCCTCGGGTCCTCCTCAATCTATGGCACCAGCCAAGGAAAATAAAAGCAGAAAACTTCGAACCCCTACCCAGACTAGCTGATGGACAGGACATTCTCCACCATCTCTGGGTCTTCAATTCGATTCCATTGATCCACCAGCCCATTGCTGTGACAGTACCATGCTGTTTTAATTACTGTTGCTCTAAAGTACAGCTTAAGATTGGGTGTGCAGATTTCTCTGGAGGATCTTCTATTGTACAGGATTATTTTTGCTATTCTAGGCCTTTTGTTTCTCCATATGAAGTTGGGAATTGATCTTTCGATATCTTCAAAATATTTTGTAGGTATTTTTATAGGGATTGCATTGAACCTTTATATTGTGCTTGGTAAGATGGCCATTTTTACTATGTTAATTCTCCCAATCCATGAACAAGGTAGATCCCTCCATCTTCTGATATCATCTTCAATCTCTTTCTTCAGAGATTTAAGGGTTTTAAAAAAAATAAGTCCTTCACTTGCTTAGTTAGGGTTACTCCTAGATGTTTTATATTGCTTGCAGCTGTCGTGAAGGGTGTAGTTTTCCTAATTTCTTCCTCTGCTTGTTTGTCCTTTGTATATAGGAAAGTTACTGACTTTTTTATTTAATTTTGTATCCAGCCAATTTGCTGAAGGTGTTTATCAGCCTTAGGAGTTCTCTGGTGGAATTTTGGGAGTCACTTAAATACACTATCATATCATCTGCAAATAGGAATAATTTGACTTTTTCCTTTCCCATTTGGATCCCCTTGATCTCCTTTTGATGTCTATTGCTCTGGCTAGAACTTCAAGAACTATATTGAAGTGATATGGAGAAAGTGGGCAGCCTTGTCTGGTCCCCGATCTTAGAGGGATTTCCCTGAGTACCTCTCCAATTAATTTAATGTGGGATATTGGCTTGCTGTATATAGCCTTTATTATGTGTATGTATATGCCTGGCATTCCCGATCTCTCGAGAACTTTAAACATGAATGGGTGTTGGATTTTGTCAAATGCTTTTCCTGCATCTAAGGAGATGATTGGTTTTTCTCTTTCAGTTTGTTTGTATGGTGGATTACATTGATGAATTTCCATATGTTAATCCATCCCTGCATGCCTAGAATGAAGCCCACCTGGTCATGGTGAATGATGTCTTTGATATGTTGTTGTACTCATTTTGCGAGTATTTTATTGAGTATTTTTGCATCAATGTTCATAAGAGAAATTGGTCTGAAATTCTCTTTTTTGTTGGTTCTTTGTGGGGTTTAGGTATCAACGTGACTATGGCCTCATAGAAAGAATTTGGTAAGGTTCCATCCATTTCTATCTTTTGGGCTAGCTTGAAGAGTATCGATGTTAGCTCCTCTTTGAAGGACTGGTAGAATTCTGTGCTGAAGCCATCTGGCCCGGGGCTCTTTTTGGTTGGGAGGCTATCAATGATTGCTTCTATTTCTATAGGCGAAATAGGGCTATTTAATTTGTGTATCTGATCTTGATTCAATTTTGGCAACTGGAATCGGTTGAGGAAATTGTCTATTTCCCTTAGATTTTCAAATTTTGTGGCATAAATGCCTTTAAAGTAGGTTCTTATGATTCTTTGTATTTCTTCGGTGTCTGTTGTTATGTCTCCCTTTTCATTTCTGATTTTGTTGATTTGGATAGTGTTTCTCTGTCTTTTAGTTAGTTTGGCTAACAGTTTGTCTATCTTGTCAATATTCTCAAAGAACCAGCTCTTGGTTTTGTTGATTCTTTGAATTATTTTTTTGTGTTTCTAATTTATTGATTTCTGCCCTGAGTTTGATTATTTCCAGACGTGTACTCCTTTGGGTGTTTCTGCTTCTTTTTTTTTTTCCCTAGGGCTTCCAGAAGTGTTGTTAAGTTGTTTATGTGGGATGTTTCCATTTTTAAAAAAGAACTTAGTGCTATGAATTTTTCTCTTAGCACTGCTTTCAATGTGTCCCACGAATTTGGGTATGTTGTGCCATCATTTTCATTGAATTTCAGAAAGTCTTTTATTTCTTCCTTTATTTCTTCTACGACCCACGCGTCATTAAGTAGAAAGTTGTTTAGTCTCCATGTGAGAGTAGACTTTTTGTTATTTCTGTTGTTGTTGAAGTCCAGCCTTAGACCATAGTGATCTGATAAGATACAAGGTATTATTTCAATCTTCTTGTATCTGTTGAGGCTTGCTTCGTGACCTACTATGTGATCAATTTTAGAGAACATTCCATGGGGTGCTGAGAAGAAGGTATAATCCTTTGAGCTTGGGTGAAAAGTTCTGTAGATATCTCGTAGATCGATTTGATTCACGACATTGGTTAGTGAAGTTATTACCCGGCTTAGTTTTTGATTCAAAGACCTATCCTTCAATGAAAGTGAGGAGATGAAGTCTCCCACTATTAATGTGTGGGGATTGATGAATGTTTTAAGCTTTGTTAATAGTTCTTTTACAAATGTGGGTTCCCTTGTATTAGGAGCATAGATGTTCAAAATCGTGATGTCTTCGTGGTTGACTTTACCTTTGATGAGTATGACATGTCCTTCCTCATCCCTTTTTATTAATTTTGGTTGAAAGCCTAGTTTATTAGATATTAGAATGGGTACCCTAGCTTGCTTCTTGTGACCATTTGCTTGAGCTATTTTTCCACAACCTTTTACTCTGAGGCAATGTCTGTCCTTGTGGTTGAGATGTGTTTCTTGTGTGCAGAACAATGTTGGGTCATGTTTATGCATCCACTCAGTCTGTGTCATTTTATTGGAGAATTGAGACCATTAATGTTGAGAGATATTAATGACCAATGACTGCTAAGTCCCTTCATTTTTGCTATTTGTTACAGTCAAGATTTTGTGAGGTTGAGATTTTGTGATGGCGTGGTTATCTATTTCCTATGTAGTTTTGGTTGTAATTTGACCCTTTGTGGTGGAGTTTTCCTTCTAGTAACTTCTATAAGGCCGGATTTGTGGCTAGGTACTGTTTGAATTTGGTTTTGTCATGGAATATCTTGTTTTCTCCATCAATGGTTATTGATAGTTTCGCCGGATATAGTGATCTTGTCTGGCATCTGTGTTCTCTTAGTCTTTGCAGGACCTCTGTCCAGGCCCTTCTGGCTTTCATGGTTGCTACTGAGAAGTCAGGAGTAATTCTGATAGGTTTGCCTTCATATGTTTCTCGGCCTTTTTCTCTTGCCGCTTTTAATATTTTTTCCCTGTTCTGTATATTTTGTGTTTTTATTATCATGTGGCGGGAAGATTTTCTTTTCTAGTCTATTCTATTTTGGTGTTCTGTAGACGTTTTGTATGCTCATATGCCTCTCCTTCTTCTAATTGGGGAAATTTTCTTCTATGATTCTATTAAAGATATTCTCTGGGCTGTGGAGTTGGGTGTCCTCTCTTTCCTCGATACCTATTATTCTCAAGTTTCATCTTTTCATGGTGTCCTTGAGTTCTTGGAAGTTCCGTGTCAGTAATTTTTCAGATTTAGCATTTTCTTTGATGGCTGTTTCGAGTTCTATGATTGTATCTTCAAGTCCCGATGTTCGTTCCTCCATTTCTTGCATTCTGTTAGATAAGGTCACCTCTGAGATGCTTCCTTTCTTCTCTGATGCCTCTCAATCACGTTTTTCTTCTGTGTCTTCAGGTTTTGAACTGTTCTAATGATTTCCTTCACCTGGTTATTTGTGTTTTTCTGAAATTCTTCTAGCGCCTCTTTATATGACTCTTTTAAATCTCTAGTCCTCTTGTTTGCCTCCTCCTGCAGTTGTTTACAGATTTTATTCGTTTCTTCCATTATCATCTTTCTTACTAATGACTTGAGGTCATTTTCTTGTATATTGTTTTTTGGGTTCTCTGGGTTGTTTTCATTGGGATTGCTGGGATCTGGAGATGCCAAACTGTTTTGGTTTTTGTTAGCGTTCTTTTGCTGTCCTCTTGTCATTTTGGCATCTCTGATGTTGGGAGGTAGCTTCTAGTGACCTTCACTGGTTGAGAGTGGATAGTTGATGACTGATTATAAGCCAGGTGTCCTTGCCTATGTGGATCAGGGAGTATTTCGCTGGAACAGGCAGGTGATCCTGTTTCCACTCCTGGAGATTTTTCTCTACACCTTAGGCTTCAGACTGAGTCAGCCAAGGTAGGTTTCTGTTTGGACCCTTTCACCTTACTTCTGTAATTCAGATCAGCAGTTTTGGGACCTAGAACGAGGACAGTACACAAGCACTCTGGTTGGGTAGAATGGTCCCAGCTGCCTCTCCTTCCTGTCAATTTGTAGCCAAGACCAAAGGTGGATCATATCTTTTGGGATGTACTGTCTTTTCGCTCTGCCTCCATACCCTGTAGAAGTGTCCAGCCTCTCCCAGGAACATGGGAGATCTTGCCGGGCCTGTGTGAGCTGAACCAGCTAGGTTCTGTCTGTTGGAGAGTGCAGGATCAGCGCACGGTGGGCCAGAGGCAATAGGATACAGGCCACTGGCTGGATTCAAGGTGCCAGCACTTTCCATGCCCTTGTAAGCTGGGATGCTCAGAGATAACTCTAGGTCAGGAATTAGACACTCCAGGCATGACCCACGTCTCCTGATAGTGTGGGAGATCTCGCTCGGCCTGCAGGACCTGGCCCAGGTAAGTTCTTTCTGTTGTAGAGTGCACGATCAGTCATGGTGGGACAGAGGCAATACAGATTCAGGCCGTTGGCTGGATCCAAGGTGCCAGCACGTTCCGTGCCCTTGTAAGCTAGGACGCTCAGAGATCCCTCTAGGTCATTAGTTAGATACTGCAGGCACGACCCATGTCTCCCGATAGCGTGGGAAATCCTGCTGGGCCTGCGGGAGCTGACCCACCTAGGTTCTGTCTGTTGTAGAGTGCAGGATCAGTGCATCGCAGGCCAGAGCCAATACGGATTCAGGCTGCTGGTGGGATCCAAGGTGCCAGCACTTTCCACACCCTTGTAAAACAGGATGCTCAGAGATCCCTCTAGGTCAGCAATTAGACACTGCAGGCACTAGCCAAGTCTCCAGATAGCGTGGGAGATACTGGTGGGCCTGTGGGAGCAGTCCAAGCTGGGTTCTAACTGCCCCTGTTTGCAGGCTCCGTCTGTTGTGTCTGGCTTTAGATTGGGCCCAGGACAGGCCGAGAGCTGCACGTCCGCTCTAGCTGTTTTTGGTGGGCCCTGCGCCTGTGTTTCCACTCGGCCTTGGCGGGTGACCTCCCCAGTTTGGCATGGAGTGGGTGTGGGGATCCGAGGGCAGGTTCACCCTATTCCGTGAGACTCCTCAGGCCAGGTGCTCCAGAAAACCTCCTCCCAACAGTGAGTTTCTGTTTTATATGCCAGCTGAAGCTCGTATGTGCATTCCATTCCAGAGTCCGGGGAGTGCATTTAGGACCTCCGGGCCATTGCTTGTCCCAAGTTTAGGCCCCTTAGTGGTCTTCAGAGTTTGGGACCCCACTCACATACATTTGTCAAGATCCAGCAGTCTGTGGCTCCATTTAAGTCCCTTGTCTCCTTGCAGTAGATCAGATATGGTGCACACCGGTCAACGTCATCTTGAGCCTAGACATTTTTTAGCTGCCTGACCATTTCTCTGTCTCTGTGGCAGAGGCCAAAATAGATCCTCCCCTGACCTTTATTGTGAGCTTGTTTTCCTCATTCAATCCATGAAACCTATCTTTAAGGAAGATGTCACAAGTAACAGAGATTGGTGTACTCACATCTGAACTTCTAGTTAGATGACTTTGTGTTTTATTGTGCTCATGGGATTGAGTTAATTAAACTAGGAGGCCTTTCACTAAATTTAGTGGTGCGGAATTATGCCTTCATAAAATACTGGGAACCAGACTCCTAAAGTTTGAAATAAAACTGTTTAGTCAAAATTGAAGCCAACTACTTTCTAACTTCTTATCGGCTCCATTACGCTGCTGTCTGTGGTGATTACAGAGACCCCAACAAATCTGTGCAATGAGTACAGAAGCTGTTTCCACATTTATATATTCATAATCTTCATAGGAGAAATCTATTTCAATAATGTGCTTTCAGGGTAAGTAAGTCAACCTCATTTCTCCCACATAATATGATGGATGTAGGATATATGCTTGTCAGTTCTTGGCTGTAAAATTGAAACAGAAAGACCCCAAGGCTCAAATAACATGATAAATGGGGGTCATTCGGAAGCCTCTGTATAATACAAGAACATGTGTAAAGAAACAGCTGGTAGACTCCCAAAATGGCCACTGAAGAATGAATGTTGCCTTCCAAACGCCTTGCACATAAGCACAATACTGAAGATAATTAACACATATATGGATCTCTCTGGAATAGAAGAGACAATACATTCAGTTAATTTTCCTTGTCTACAGTTCAATGTCATCGAAAAATCAAAATTTCACATGTTTGGTCTTCCCATGCTGAGAGAATTACATTCATGAATTATTATTTTATTGAAACACTTTAGCACAGCAGGACAACCTGAGGATACTGCCCAATTACCATGCTATTTCAGCATCTCCTGGTGGTGTTGATTAAAAAAATTACCATTCCAAATGTAGTAAAAATTTTACCAGTGTAGTAAAAGTACATTAGTACGTATTGCAACAATGTCTATGAAGACACCCTTCAAGCCATGAAGGCCGTGAATAAACCAACAGGGATAATTTTCTATCTACACTCAGCACATAGGAATTGAATAGAATTATTGGGTACCATCATAACATCATGTGCCTTTATTACAATAATTCTCTAGCAATAATGGGTACAGCTAAATTACTGTGCCTGCACCATCATTGGCTCAGGGTTGGAAGGACCCTGCTCTTTGAGGTTGATGTCCTTCCTTTCCACATAGACATTCTTAGGTCAGTAGCACTACATGTAGGAGTCGCTCTCCCTGGCAGGGCCTCTGGCTCTCTCCCTGACTCCATCTGCAGACTGTCTTTAGACATAAATGCCCTAGCCACATTTGATCTACAGCCCTTGACATAGCTCGCTGCTCCCTCTCCCCTCCCTGTGCCTACAGGATAGTTAGGGACTGTGTTTCCATCCATAAGATAGGAGTGTGCTGCCAAATGTAAAATAAGCATCCTAAAAGTGCCTGGTTTCCACCAATTATGAACCTCTATCCTGGAAACCCACAACCAACTCCCCAAGGCCTACATAGTCTTTGTTCTCCCTGAGTACATTTGAAGTGGCTCCTGAAGTGGTTCCCAGCATGTTTCATCTCCTTCGTGCTTCTGGCCTTCCAAGCCCTGTGCATCCTCTTCTGTTCCTCATGCCTCGGGGGGCTAGTGGCCACCAGGCCTCCATGGAAGAGGAGAACCACAGCTCAGGGACCATAAGAGAAGAGCTGCGCTGAAAAATTATGAGAGCCAGAAAATAAGGAAGTCGGTTGAGAGACAAAGTTTCCAAGAAAGAGCTGCATAATAAGGAGTGGAGCCATGGCAATAGAAATGAACAATGGAAAAATATGCAGCTTCTCATCTCCATTTATAAACTACATATACACAAAATATAGATAGAAGAAGAATTTCCCTCCCCCAGAGAAAGATCGACCTTGAAATCACGTTTACATTAACAATCTAAATTTACTTAGATTCTATGTATGAATTCTTACACACACATATGCAAACATATACACATATGTGCATGTGATAAAAATAACCAAATAAATAGAGGTTATGATCTTGAGAGGGAGTGAGTCTATTACAAGTGTTAGAAGAAATGTAGCCTCCAGGATCTGGTGAATGAAGTGATACATTTCCACATTAATCAAAAACCTAAGAGGTGCATCAAAGTGCACCTGACATGGAAAGGACATAATTTACTTTAAACATTTGACTTGAAATTCTTTGTCATGTAACAGAGATCTAAAATCAGATCATTTTACTTTCAAGAGCATACATTATTTTCTGATGATTTGGTTTTTTATTACTATCCTTATTCATAATATTATTGTTGTGTTCGAGTTCATTCATTTTTATTTTGATGGCATAGTTTTAGGATTCCGTAGGATATTTCCATGCATAGTCTTAACTCACTATCTTCCTACCACCTGCACTTACATGCTCCCTATCCCCTTGGAATAGTTTCTGCCAAAAGTTATTCTATCAAACAAAAAAATACAAAGAAGAGAAGAATTAGAACCAAGTATGGGAATGTACATTGAGTTAACTAGAGGAAATCTAACATGCAAAACTTGCTAAATTTATCTTTTTCATGTGTGTGAAATCCTGTTTCTCTTGGAAAGTGCTGCCTGGGGCTTTCCTCTTCTAGACAAGATTTAGTCTAAGTTTGGCACTCAGTGAACAGAGGTTCTGAGGATGCAATGTATCCTTACTTAAGAATCTTTGATATCTACACTCTGGGTACTTTTACTTATTAACCTTGGAATTCACCATTATATTGTTAGTTGAATGCTACAAACAATATCAAAATGATTCCATCATTTTCCTTGCTGCTCAGATTGATATGAAAAGAAAAAAAAATATGATGATGTTTGAATGAAATTGAAGTAAAATGAACTTTTATTTTCGATAAATGTATATAGAGATATATACAAGTTTTATTTTATTTTGGAAGCTGTGAACAGTTATTGAAATTCTATCATTGTTTAGTGAAATGCAGAGATATGGGAAAATCAATGACTTATGGACTTGGTTTACTCTTTCAAAACAGTTCAAAAATTGAAAATTTACACCCAGTTTCTGCACTCACAATACGTCTAGCCATGTACACAGGCAATGTCTATAGCCTATTCCTGTCATAAGACATAGTAGGAAGAGGGAAGAAGGAAGTCATAAACTACATCTCTTCTGATGTGACTTTTACCAGAATGGACGAGATTATTTGCCTTGGACTGTATAAGAAGGCAAATGCAAAGGCAGTGCTTGGGGCTGTGGACTCTGATGTTATTTGTCATTTAAATGAGATGAAAGTGTATTTACATTCTTGGAGTGTCTTGGAGTATGCCTCTTGGTACTGTTCAAAACTTACTTTTGTAAAACAGAGTTCATATCTCTCCTACAGTGTTATTAGGCCCCAATTGTAGATATAAATTTGTGAATAGCTGACATGCTCTGCTTTAATAAAAATCTCAAGAAGCATATCGTCAATAATTACTGTATAAGGAGGATTTTGATGACAATCAGAAAAAAAACATGCTTTTTGCCACAAGTGCTGATTTTGCTGTTTTTTTGTTTTTGTTTTTGTTTTAGTTTGTTGCTGGTGGTAGTTGTGGTAGTGATGGCCGTGGTGGTTGTGGTGCTGGTGGTGGCAGTTATGGTGGTGGAGGTGGTGGTGGTATTTTAAGGTAAATTGAAGAGATTGCGGACTGATAGAGGAGTCACACAAAACTCTCTATACCATTAAACAATCATCTATAGACTTTTGGCTCAATATATCTGGCAGACATATTTGTGAGGCAAGAGCTCATCTATTTTGATGTAGGCTGGGTGTTACCAGAAGTTGTACTGTCTTCATGCCTAACAATCTTTTTTAAAGATTTATTTAATTATTATTTATACATATTTATACTCATTCTGCCCGCATGTGTGCCTGCAAGCCAGAAGAGGACACCAGATCTCTGTGTGGATGGTTGTGAGCCACCATGTGGTTGCTGTGAATTGAACTCAGGACCTTTGGAAGAACAGACAGTGCTCTTAATCTCTTGTCCAACTCTCCAGCCCCATGTCAAACAGTCTTTAAAATAATTAAATCTTCTCACTGAAGGATAAGTCATTGAAACGGAAACTAAGCCGAGAAATAACATCATTAACCAATGCCATGGGTCAAATGGATCTAACAGATATCTATAGAACCTTTCACCCAAACAAGAAAGAATATACCTTCTTCTCTGCACCCCATGAAACCTTCTCCAAAATCTATCACATAGTAGGTCACAAGGCAAGCCTCAAAAGATACAAGAGGATTGAAATAATACCTTGTATCCTATCAGATCACCATGCTCTTAGGCTGCAATTCAACAACAACAGAAATAACAAAAAGCCTACACATACGTGGAAACTAAACAACTCTCTGCTAAATGACACCTGGGTCAGGGAAGAAATAAAGAAAGAATTCAAGGAGTTTCTGAAATTCAATGATAATGAAGGAATTACATACCCAATTTTGTGGGATACATTGAAAGCGTGCTAAGAGGAAAATTCATAGCACTAAGTGCCTTTAAAAAGAAATTGGAAACATCGCACATAAGCATCTTAACGACACAACTGGAAGCCCTAGAAAATAAAAGAAGCAGAAACACCCAAAAGGAGTAGACTTCTGAAAATAATCAAACTCAGGGCTGAAATTAACAAATTAGAAACTAAGAAAACAATCCAAAGAATCAACAGACCAAGAACTGGTTCTTTGAGAAAATCACCAGGGTAGACAGACCGTTAGCCAAACTAACTAAAAGGCAGAGAGACAGTATTGAAATCAACAAAATCAGAAATGAAAAGGGAGACATAACAACAGACACTGAAGAAATTCAAAGAATCATAAGATCCTACTTTGAAGGCATATATGCCACAAAACTTGAAAATCTAAGAGAAATGGATGATTATCTTGATCAATTTCACTTGCCAAAGTAGAGTAAAGAACAGATAAACAAGCTAAATAGTCCCATTTCCCCTACAGAAAGAGAAGCAATCATTGATAGTCTCCCAACCAAAAAAAGCCCAGGGCCAGATGGTTTCAGTGCAGAATTCTACCAGACCTTCAAAGGCGAGCTAATACCGATACTCTTCAAGCTACTCCAAAAGATAGAAATGGATGGAAAATTACCAAATTCATTCTATGAGGCCATAGTCTCATTGATACCTAAACCTCACAAAGACTCAACAAAGAAAGAGAATTTCAGACCAATTTCTCTTATGAACATCGATGCAAAAAATACTAAATAAAATACTTGCAAAACGAATACAAGAACTCATCAAAGATATCATTCATCATGACCAAGTAGGCTTCATTCCAGGCATGCAGGGATGGTTAAATAATAGGAAATCCATCAATGTAATCCACCATATAAACAAACTGAAAATAAAAGAAACCACATGATCATCTCTTTAGATGCAGAGAAAGCATTTGATAAAATTCAACACCCATTCATGTTTAAAGTTTTAGAGAGATCGGGGATACAAGGCACTTTCCTCAACATAATAAAGGCTATATACAGCAAGCCAATAGCCAAAATCAAAGTAAATGGTGAGATACTCAAGGAAATTCCTCTAAAATCGGGAACAAGGCAAGGCTGCCCACTCTCTCCATATCTCTTCAATATAGTACTCGAAGTTCTAGCCAGAGCAATAAGACAACAAAAGGAGATCAAGGGTATCCAAATGGGAAAGGAGGAAGTCAAATTATCCCTATTTGCAGATGATACGATAGTGTACATAAGTGACCCTCAAAACTCCACCAGAGAACTCCTACAGCTGATAAACATCTTCAGCAAATTGGCTGGATACAAAATTAACTCAAAAAAGTCTGTAGCCTTCCTATACACAAATGACAAGCTTGCAGAGGGAGAAATTAGGAAAACCACACCCTGCACATTAGCCACAAGCAATATGAAATATTTAGGAGTTACTCTAACTAAGCAAGTGAAGGACTTGTTTGAAAAAAATTTCAAAACTCTGAAGAAAGAGATTGAAGATGACCTGAGAAGATGGAATGATCTTCCTTGCTCATGGAACGGGAGAATTAACATAATAAAAATGGCCATCCTACCACAAAGCAATCTACGGATTCAAGGCAATCCCCATCAAAATACCTACACAATTTTGTAAAGACATTGAAAGTTCAATTCTGAACTTCATAGGGAAAAACAAAAAAACCAGAATAGCTAAAACAATCTTGTACAATAAAAGCTGCTCTGGAGGAATCTCCATACCTGATCTCAAACTGTACTATAAAGCAATAGTAATTAAAACAGCGTGGTACTGGCACAGCAACAGGCTGGTTGATCAGTGGAATCGAATGGAAGACCCAGATATGAATCCACACACATATGGTCACTTGATTTTTGACAAAGAAGCCAAATCCATTCAATGGAAAAAGGATAGCATCTTCAACAAATGGTGCTGGTCTAACTGGAGGTCTATGTGTAAAAAGAATGCAACTGGACCCATATTTGTCACCTTGCACAAAACTCAAATCCAAGTGGATTAAAGACCTCAACATAAAACCAGAGATACTAAGTCACTTAGAAGAAGAAGTGGGGAAGAGCTTGGAACACATTGGCACAGGAGACAACTTCCTGAACAGAACACCAACAGCCCACGTCTAAATGTCAACAATTGATAAATGGGACCTCATGATGCTGAGAAGCTTCTGTAAGGCAGGAGACACTGTCAACAGAACAAAATGACAGCCTACAGACTGGGAAAAGATCTTCACCAACCCTACATCTGACAAAGGTCTAATGTCCAAAATATATAAAGAACTCAAGAAATTAAACACCACCAAACCAAATAACCCAGTTGAGAAATGGGGCTTGGAACTACACAGAGAATTCTCAACAGAGGAATATCAAATGGCTGAGAAACACTTAAAGAAATGCTCAACGTCCTTAGTCATCAGGGAAATGCAAATCAAAACAACTCTGAGATTCCATCTTACACCCATCAGAATGGCTAAGATCAAAAATTCAAGCGACATCACATGCTGGTGATGATGTGGGGAGAGAAGAACACTCCTTCATTGCTGGTGGGAATGCAAATTAGTACAGCCACTTTGGAAATCTATCTGGTGCTATCTCAGAAAAATGGGAATAGGGCTTCCTCAAGACCCAGCTATTCCACTCCTTGGAATATAGCCAGAACATGCCCCAGCACACAAGAAGAAAATTTGCTCAACCATGTCCATAGCAGCCTTATTCATAATAGCCAGAACATGGAAACAGCCCAAGTGTCCATCAGTAGAAAAATGGATAAAGAAACTGTGGTACATATACACTATAGAATACTACTCAGCTATTAAAAACAAGGAATTCCCAAAATTTGTGGACAAATGGATTGAACTAGAAATGATTCTAATGAGTGAGTTAACCCAGAAGCAGAAAGACTCAAATGGTATATACTTACTTATATCTGCATTTTAGCCCAAGGGACATGTCCCACAAAAGTCTTCACTTACCAGGAAACTGGGACAGAGGGGAGGACATCCTATTGGGACTCTAGATGAGAGAAGCATGGGAGAATAGCAAAGTAGAAGGATCCAGAGGGTCCTAGAAACCTACAAGTAGAACATTATGATAGGCACATTTGGGCCCAGGGGTCCCGCTCACACTAAGGCACCAGCCAAGGACAATACAGGCGGTAAACTTTAAACCCCTTCCCAGATCTAGCCAATGGTCAGAACATTCTCCACAGTTGAGTGGAGAGTGGGATATGACTTTCTCACGGACTCTGGTGCCTCACATTTGACCATGTCCCCTGGAGGGGGAGACCTGGTGGCACTCAGAGGAAGGACAGAAGATTACCAAGAAGAGACTTGATATCCTATGAGCATATACAGGGGGAGGTAATCTCCCTCAGGATCAGTCATAGGGGAGGGGAATAATGGGAAAATGGGAGGGAGGGAAGAATGGGAGGATACAAGGGTTGGGATAACCATTGAGATGTAACAAGAATAAATTAATTAAAAAAATATGAGCATGGTGAAGAAGCATTAGATGAGGTCTCAAAGAGTCCTATTGTTTAGATTATCAATATTAAGAAAATATGTATTTTTGTTTTAATAAAAAAAAATTCATTGTCGTAGGTAATAGATAGAGACAGACAAGCAGACAGTTCGAAGTAAAGAAGTAAATTTTATCAACATTGGCTATTTGGAGTTTTGCATTATCCTAGAGAAATAGTTGATAGAAAATGGATATATATGAGAAGATATTTATATCTATTTTGCATAACACCACATGTATTCAGATTGCATAAAGAAATCCGAGAAAAGTGACCATAAGGAATATAAATGTCTATTGATATGATCAGAGGACTATAGAAGATACAGAAATGGAGCAATCATGTAACAAGTCATTTTATTCATTCTGAATACAAAAAATTAAAACTCCAGTAAGAAATCATAATGAATCTATTACAATGTCTCTATGGACAAAGGCAGAGTTTGGCAAAAGAGCAGAGGCGTTTGAATCCCCACAAGGGGTTGGGAACTCTGAACTCATACAGGCACCTTCCTCTGCTCATATTGATCCTGAGCATCAAGCCAAGGAACACAGAAGCTGACGTCTTGAGAAACAGAAGTCAGTGAGTCACCCATCTGGTTTGAAAAGGTCAATAAGCAGAGAAGCATATCTTTGAAACTTTAAGTGGATTATAACCTGAATTCTCTACTCATTCTTGCTGACTGTTACAGGAACACAAAAGCATATGAAAACTAGTGTCCCTTCCGCTGTTATTTTTAGACTTCTAGAATTTGGGAGATGACACACTTTCCATGAGTGTCACAAAAGAGATATTGGTTCTTGGGGCAGGGTGGAGAGATTGCATGATAAAGACTATATGAAACTTAGGGCCCAGGTCTGTAACACTGAATGCATGGAAAGTTTCAGAAGGTCAAATTTCATTCCTTATTCCAGAAATATTCTTTTTTCAAATTTTTCAAACAGTGATTTAGTTATGGTTACCTTCAATAATGTGCTTCCATTTTAACAATCTGTTTATAGTCTCATACTTATGTAAAGTAGTCTGATAATTAATTCTCTTTCATGTCTAAAGTGCTCATCTCAAATTTCTCCAAATTCATTCACCCAACAATCTATTCCTATCTCTGTATATTTACTTTAGTTTATTTGTGGCCCTATGAGTTTATTAAGGGCCATGTGTGTTATCATGACTTTGTAACTAACTCATAGGCTCTAAAGGCCTCACAAAGCACGCAAGGCAATGCTTTTCCGACTCCTAAATTACCAGTGGCCTCAGTGGCCTCTAATTCAGGAAGGAAGTGTTCAATCCCATGATCCACATCCTCATCAATGCCATCTAGCTGTTAGGCAAAGTCTAGCAGAGGCCCTGAAATTTAACATGTTAGGTGTTAAAAAAAAATTCCAGAACACATAAAACGTGAAACAGAAATTAACAAGAGGATCCACAGTGCAATTCTTGTCACTCCATGGTCTGAAGTTGTGGTTTGAAAAGAAGAAGGGAAGGCAGACAGAGAGAAAGCAAGGGACAGAGGAAAGGAGAGAGCTAAGAGACAGTTTTGGCAGGATTATAAAATTGTAGAGCTAATTCTGAAAACAGTGTGTAGGGTTCTCTCTCAACTAGGTAAAAGGAAATGTACCATGTGACTCAGTTTTCTGTCTTTGTGGATTGTGCACAAGTGACTTTACATCATTTTCATAGATACTTGCTCATTCCTTCTCATTTCTACTCAGTCCAGAATAGTTAGGATAGGGAAATAGCTTAAATCTCCTTCATCTGTCTAAATGCTAATGAACCAGTTATAAAAATACACCACGGAATGCTATTCAATGATAAATAAAAATTATATCATGAATTTACAGATAAAGGGCAGGCAATATAAAAGACCTTTTTGAATGAGTTAATCCAGATCCAGAAAAACAAATGTGGCACTGTCAGTCTTTGCTGTTCTTCTTAGCTCCAAATCTCCTGAGAAAATATTGGGAACACTTGAGACCATATAACACTGATCCCTAATCCAGATAGCTCTGTGAAAACCCTCCATCAGGGTTCATGGTACCAGGCAGAATGAGAGATAGAATGAACATGATACTCCTAGGTGCTGGAGAACACCAAGGAAGCAAGGCCATATGAAATGGATGAGACAAACACGCACATGAACATGCAGAAACTGAATCAACATGCAGATGGACTGCACAAGTCTGCACCAGATGCAGTCCTAGAGTGCAAAGAAAAGAGTACTTATGTTCTATTTCTAACTCAGTTGCAAAAAGCAAAAAAGAGTCACATTTAACAAATTACTAGACCGGAAAGAAGAACAGAACACATGCCCCATGACTAGCTAAGAATAGAAATACAATTAAAAGACATTTTCAAATAAACAGTTAGTTCTCTCCATGTCAAAATGTAACTAGGCAAACAGCATCTTCCCTTTAGGAAATTTTAAGCATGCTTTCCATCTCCCATAGAGTCCGTTTGCACATATGTACAGTTTTTCATAACATCATTATTTTTGTAGAGATTTATACATGCTATGGTTTCTTTTCATCAGCGTCACTTATATTTGTGAGCAGTGGAGATTGACTATATTTTTCTATACTAAACAGTTATTATTATTTTTTGGTGATTTCTCTTATAACTCTGGATCCATGATACAGAAGATAATGTTCTGAGAGAATCAAAAATTAAATACATGGAAAATATTAAAATAAGGGAAGAATGATGGCTGTATCCTTCAAGGAAATTCTCCTTACTTTTTAAAGCCTCGGCTTCTAAGGGTGTGGGTTCTCTGGCACATCTTGCTTAGGTCACTGATTTACATTCACTTAACTGCACAGTATTATGTTGAGGTTCAAAGTACAGCTTAAAATCCATGGCCATTGTCTAAGTGAACATACAGAACATATACATGTGCATTGTGACATTTACCCACCATTAAAGTTCTGGAGGCAGAGCCATGATGCGTAAATGCTATCACAGAGATAGTCCTGTGACTATGACAGGAATGCTCAATTAATCGTCACCACACACCGGGACCTTAAGCCAAAGCTTATTAGTTTAGGAACACAAAGTCATATACCATCCATCAGGGCCCAACAGGAAGTACTGGGTGTTTGTAAGTTGTTTTGATTAGGAACCATTGGTTGATTCCATACCACTCCTTCTAGCTAACTGTATAAAAAGGTTTCCATTTCAGATCCTACACAGCCACCAACTTATTTTGAGCTTCTGCAGAAGAGAAAACACAGGTGCCATCATGTTAAAGTTTCTGCTGCTCGCTTTGGTATTTGGTTTCGCTCAGGCTAAGGTAAATTCGCTGGGTCTGTGTGTATATGGGAACTTTCTCAATAGCCTATCGCTATGGATGTAATATGTCATTCAGTCAATCCATGCAAGTCACTATTCATGAAATAACTTTTCTAACGTTCCCTCAGCTAGGCAACCTTTTCCCACCATATTTTCCCTAGGAGGAAAAAAGTGAATTGAGAGAGAAAGAGGGTAGATTTGCATGGTATATGAAGATAGAAGAGAAGCAGCCAAAGGTCCATGGTTCTGTGTTAGTCAAGTCATTACATTGCCCTCTTTTATGTTTCATTTCTAGAAACTAATAAATGAAATATTACTGATGAAAACTTCTAGTCAGTTTGAGTTCCAAGGATTCGGAGGCTGAGATGAGAACACCAATACACCTTAAAATGGCATGCATGTTCCTTGTTTGCCCTTTTTGTTGTCATTTCAGCTTGAAGGAACTTGGTATACCATTGCCATCGCTGCTGATAATGTAGAGAAGATAGAGAAAGAAGGACAGATGAGACTCTACGATCGGGAAATTACTTGTGAAGAGGACTGTAAAAAAATGAAAGTCAAATTTTTTGTCAAGTAAGCACATTATCAGTAATGAACACTGAGGAAACTAATTACTTTTCATGGGCATAGTTTCCTGAAATTTAGAGGGGAATGTTTTGTTTCTGGTCATGAAAAACAATGTCCGATGTTTGTAATGAGATTGCACTGGTCTGTGATGGGGCTGACCTGGACACCGCACAGAGAGAGCTGAACACTCTCTCCCTTTCCATGAGGGCTTCCTTGGGGACTCATTGGTGGAACAACTGTTGTTCCATTGTATCATCTCTGTTAGATAAAAATACTCTATAAACCTCATCTGCAATATGGTGAAAGTTGCTACCATTTGGATCAAAGGCATAGGTGTAGAATTAATCAATAATTAATGCCATGTAAATATTCTACAAATATGTCAGATAAATCTAGCTTCTACATCCATTTTTCTGAAGTTCTAGGTTCAAAGATGAGTATGAGTCATACTCAAGTACGTGACACTGTAAGGGTTATAAACAGTTAGAACACCTCTCTCATATAGCCACAATTGTAACATTTAAGGCACAAGTAAAAGCTTTGAAAACACACACACACACACACACATATATATATATATATATATATATATATATATATATATATATATATATATATATACCTATGAATATATCGTGGGAGGGACTAGAACATGAAAATTAGCACATTGAAAAACATACTTAATGAGTAGTAAATAATGAAAAGTAAGCCGCCAGGGCCTTCTAACAATGAGGGCAAAATTGGCACAAATAAGGAAAAGCATATGGATGATTACAAACTGGGTGCTAGTTTCTAAACAAGATGAGTTGCAAAAATGATTTAAGAAGAATTACTTAACTCCCACCTCTGAAAAATGATATCTTCTATGGTAGTGGTACTTCCTCAAACACGTTAGAACAATTGCAGACCTTTAGTGTAAATTCAAGGGTGACAAAGATCAAACTATTGTTTCTCTCTTTGATTTATAAGACAAAATGGACAGTGTACAGAGACTACAGTTGTGGGGGAGATGCAAGAAGATGGTGAGACCTACCAAGCCCAGTGTAAGTACAGGAATTGGGATCCCCATTTGTGAACAAAAGCATTTCTGGTGTGTGCTTTCATGTTGATATGACATTCACCCATAAGCACGTGGATTAAGAACAATTTGGGTACTTGGAATGTGATTACCTTACCAACCAACTGACATGTGTTATCAACTCTAAATACATTGGAGGTCGCCAGCATTTACTTAGAGAAGAACACTATTACATATCTATGTGAATACCATTAACAGCATGCCTTCAAAATAGTTTTACCACAGGAAAAGTTATTTTAGTTATATTTTTGCTGATTTTTTTTCATACAATGTCTTACTTTGGTGTTTGAATCGTGATATTACATGGCAGGCCTCCTTGGCTAAAAACACATTTGCAAACTTCATGCCTCAGCTTAGTATTCACAATCAGCTTTCACCCCGTGGAAATATTTGTTCACTATATTGGAATGAAGTATACAAAATGAGTGCCTTGAGGAAAAGTAATGCACGCAGGGGTCATATGTTAGTGAATCAGAGAAAATTGCTAGTGTTAGGGCCAGTGTTAACATTTAGCAAATAGGTGGTAACAAACAAAATTGAATATTGAGTGATGCTGGCTTTTAAAATATTTCTTACATCATTATAGTTTCAGGAAATAATTATTTTAAACCCGTGAAGCAAACAGAAGAGCATGTAGTCTTTACCGTTAAGAATATCGATAAGGATAAGAAGAAAACACGCCTGATTTTTGTCCTTGGTAAGAATGGCTGTGGTCTCTGAAATAGTATGAAAAGAGTGGCAATGCAAATCAGAGTTAAGTCAGATTAAACCAGGAACACAGAGTCCTTGGAATTCCAAACTCTAGTCCACTAAATGATATCCTGGTTGTTGTGTTTAACAACTCCTCCACTATACTTTAATTTGAATTGCATGAGCTGTAAAGACTGAGGGCAATGGAGCAGGCTATTGAGAATTTGTGTTCATGTTTCCTCACTGGAAAGATTAGAAACAATAAGATTTTCCCAGAGTACAGGTGATTTTCGAGTGTCATTTGATAAATTAAGTGCATATTTAGAAAAGTAAAACTATAGTGTGTAGAGCTGGGATAAATGTGAAGACTCCATCGAAAGGACCGTATGAATTTGTTGTGTTTTTGTAAGTGGATAGTCTCGAGATAAGTGAATTCTCTAGACAAGTGCTTTTAATTTTTATTATCATGAAACCCGGCAAAGTGATGTGATACCACAATACAGGCTATATTAAATGATTCCGTGGCATTATATATAATGTGTCCATGGCATTTGGAATAACTCTTCTGAACAATATTGACACAACGAGGGTGGATAATTTAGAGAACTAGGATTTTTCCGTTGATGGGGCACAAAGGAAACAAAGTATATTATGCAAGGTTCTCATTAACATACAAATGACATTGTCATTGACATATGCAGGAAGAATTCAAGAAAAGTTGACTCCTGAAGAAATGGGACAACTTGTTGAATTTGCTGAGAAAGAAGGCATTCCACCTGAAAACATACGAGAAATCGTGGAAACAGGTAACCTACATATATGTTCATTTTGCTGTATCATAATATATATCAGATCTTTCATTCCTTACTTGAATCACTTTTTTTTTAACAGATACATGTCCAAAGTAAAGACTGATGGTGAGTAGACACAGAGGCCATACTTATCCAACTATATATTTTTATTGATTTGGGCTTAATTGTAGAAAATGTTAAAGATAAGAATTTCCATAAAAATAGCATGTTTTGAAAACTAGGCAAAATCCAGACAGAATATTTCCTGTGTTTCAAAGCTCAAAAATTCTATAGTGACAAGAATGAATTTTAGTGACAAGAATAATACTGCTAAAGCATTTGATCTCATTCAGAATCGGTAGTAATTTTATATTCATGATTTATCCATCAAAAAATGTATCTTTCCATTTAACAATTTTTACCTACATAGGATTTGTGCAATATTATTTGTCAAAGATAAAGTTTAAGTATGCTGACCTCTTCACTATATTCTTTGGAAACTCTCAAACTTAATTATCCTGTAAGACCTCACAATGTCATTACTTCCTGTAGAAATCCCTCCTATAGAATCCAGAATACAAGACACAGGTGCTTTCTGGGGTAGGAACAGTTAGTGTACAATCACTTCTCTATACTCTATATTGTTAGAATTACTTTTGTTGTCCTGTGATCTCAAGGGTGAAATCTTTCTGTATCAGCTCAGCGATGTGTTAATATTTTTTCCTTCATATTCTAACAGATAATAACAGGATGAGAATTTCACATCATACCCTGTTGACGATGGAATCCATATCATCTATAATTCACCTTTTCTTTCCAAATAAATTTTCCCTTTGCCTTGCAATCAGGGTACTGCATACAAAATTCCTGACTTGCCTCTCCTTCTCCTCCTCATGATCTATGAGCTATCCTTCTTCTTTTTGAATGATTAAATAAATTGATTCAGGAAGCAATGGTGACCCGTGGTAAGAGTATCATTTAAAAGGCGCACAAAAGTTCACCAATCTAACTTGAAAAATCACTCGGGTGTTAACAAATGATGTCTTATGGCTAAAGCTATTGAAATATTTGGAAATGGCACAAATACTGGAGAGCCACTGGCAGCAACAGCACAGACGTGTTGTTTATGTTTCGCTTCATGGTAACATTTTGTTGTAAGTCATGACATACAGTCTAATGGTCCTAATACATTAAGATGTTTCACATAACAAACACTGTGGGTCTGCTTACATGTTCCCTATTACTTAAAAGAGAGGATGAAATTCCTTTTCTGAACTACATCTAAAAAGCCCATCTTTCCCTAAGTGAATTCAATAAGCAAGTGAATCAGGTTTGGTCTAATAGTGTATACAGGTTTCAGCCTCTTTCGTAGAATATAGTACGGTCACCGCAATGTTATTCATGAGATACATGCCCTCCAAATACGCATTTTTATTTTACATTTTTCTTTTGGTATGGCAGTGTTACTTTAGAACGTAATTTGCTATTGAAAT
This sequence comes from Acomys russatus, assembly GCF_903995435.1. NCBI lineage: Eukaryota > Metazoa > Chordata > Mammalia > Rodentia > Muridae > Acomys > Acomys russatus. The sequence goes on from NW_026131587.1 coordinate 56,856, forward strand.
AGAAATGTGCCATGTGAAGACTTCTTTGAGGGATTGTAGCACAGAAAAAGCAGGATGCTAGAGAGTGGTGTTACACCCTGTCTCCTAAAGGCACATGATAAAACAGAAGAGGTTGGAATGGGACTACAGTTGGAATAAAGTGAATAAATCAGTAAATTAATGAGGAAAAAAGAGAAAACTACAGATACAACAGAATAAGAGTAAAGATGGAGAGGTACACTGAACGAACTATGGGAAAGTACTATCCTATCAGGAGACATGCAAAAGATGGGCAGAAGTTTTCTTTTTCCATGTGTTTTAAAGTTATATTTCCCGTGGAAGGTGCTACCAAATTATTAATTTAGTCAAGGTTTTGACTATGGTCAGAAAGCAGCAGGAAAAAGGCTCTGTGCATACAATGTATGCTTAAGTTAGAATCTCTGGTGTCCATACTCTGGGTATATTTTACTCACTGACCTTGAAATTCATAGGTACTTTTTAGTTGAAAACTGCAAAGAAGATTAAGATGCTCCCTCAATGTCCACTGCTGTTGCGAATAACTGTTAAATGACCATGGTTAGAGAGAACCTAGGCATCTCAGGCTCCCTAAGGGTCAACTAGTAATGGGAGCATGTGTCTGTCTCTGCCATGGACTCTGTGGCCTGCTCCTTGGTCACTTCCCTCCAGCGGGGGGCCTTACCAAGCCTCAAAGGAGGAAGCTGCAGGCAGTCCAGTCCTGATGACACTTGATATGTTGGGTTCAGTTGGTAGAGGTGGAAGTCTCCCCCTCTCTGAGGACTAGGATTCTGTCATAGAGGGGGAAGAGAGAGGTAGAGTGTAGGGACCTGGAGGAGATGAGGGAGGGAGCTGCAATCAAGATATGAAGTGAACAAATTTAAAAACAGTAATTTAAATAAAAAGAATCAAAAAATGAAATTAAAGTAAGAGGAAATACAAAAATTGAAGTCAATTGTATTTCTACAGTTTGAGGAAACAGATTTAGAATTTGGTATCCTCTGTGAATTGTTGTCATTGTTTTGTGAAACTCAAACACAAAAGAATGAATGCATGAAGGAATGGTTTAGGTTGGTAGGGATGATATTATCTAAATTTTACTCCTATTTTTATCTTTTGTATCTTTTACATATGTCATTCTATTATATATACAATAAACTCACTACAGCAGAAAGAATGAGGCAATATTCAGGAATTATATAAATGTTCCATTCATAGTGCTTTGCCTATTGGTATTTTGAACCCTTGAAGAAAACTTCTTTCCTATCTTGGCACATGTAAAATTCTGAAAGTAAACCAATATCTCTCAAATATCATATCTATCAACATAAAGCATATATCTACACCTCAAAAGACCAGTGTCAAAACAACAAAGCTTAATTGTGAAACTGAACTATTAGTGGATTCGCTAATGAGAAGATGACAGAGATGGTTTGCTGCCTGAACAGACAGACAGCCAAGATTCTCTATAACTTTTGAAGCTTCATTTTCAGCCTTCTGCCCCAGTATGTCTGACAGACCTATTTGTGAAGCAGGAAATATTGAGGACTTGCTTACCCTGTCTTGTCACAGTTTGGTCATCGACTTTGCCTGCATTGGATCTCTCTCTGTCCACCAGTCGGCCTAGCCTGCAAACCTAATCTCTCAAACACAAATCATAACTATTTCTTCAAAATTTTCCATGTGAACAGTAATAAATACATTTTGAGTCAGATTTGTTTTATGTAGTAAGGTTTATAATTTTGTAGGGAAGTATATATCTTATTTTTAATATTATCCATACTCTTAAAATCTCGAGAATTTAAACATTCGACAGTGAAATTATATACAACATTCTCTATTATACTTTATATTTTTAAATATGCTGCTGCTATTAAGCACAAGAAAATTTCCACAGATGCTTAACTTCTCTAATCCTGGAAGGTGGGAAGTGGCAGCTGTGGATTCTGACTTTAGGGTCACACAGTGTTGGAGAAACTGAGGTCTTTGCATTTATATTTAACCACACATTGTTCCTTCAACTGAAGGAAGGCATAACCTGATATCATCTTAGAAACTTTGTAGCTGCCTGACCTTTTTCTCTGCCTCTGCAGCAGAGACCAAAATAGATGCTTCCCTGACCTTTATTGTGAGCTTGTTTTCCTCATTCAATCCATGAAACCTATCTTTAAGGAAGATGTCACAAGTAACAGAGTTTAGTGTATTCACATCTGAACTTCTAGTTAGATGACATTGTGTTTTATTGTGCTCATGGGATTGAGTTAATTAAACTAGAAAGCCTTTCACTAAATTGTGTGATGCTGAAATATGCCTTCAATAAAATACTGGGAACCAGGGAGGGTTCCAAGATGGAGTCGAACAGTATGCACCATATCTGATCTACTCCGAGGAGACCAGGGACTTGAATGGAGCCACAGACTGCTGGATCTTTAGAACTGTAGGTGAGTGGGGTCCCAAACTCCACAGTCCACCAGTGGGCCTATCCCCAGGACAAGCAACAGCCAGGAGGTGCTAAACCCACTCCACAGACTCTGGAATGGAATCCACATGCAAGCTGCAGCCGGCATATAAAGCACAAATTCACGGTGTGGGGAGGTGGTTTTCTGGATCTCCTGGCCTGAGGAGTCTCAGGGAATAGGGTGAAACTGCCCTGTATCCCTCCACCCACCCCATTCCAAACTGCAGAGGATGCCAGCCCAGGCTGAGTGGAACACAGGTGGCGGGGCCCACCGAAAACAGCTAGAGTGGGCATACAGCTCACGGGCTGTCCTGGGCCCAATCTAAAGCCGGACACAAAGGACTGAGCCTGCAAACAGGAGCAGTTAGAAACCAGCTTGGACTACTCCTTCAGACCCGGCAGGATCTCCCACACTATTGGGAGACGTGGTATGTGCCTGCAGTGTCTGATCGCTAAACAAGAGGGATCTCTGATCGTCCCAGTGTACAAGGATGTGAAAAGTGCAGGCACCCTGGATCTCACCAGCTGCCTGATTCGGTATCTTCTCTGGCCCACCGCGCAAATATGATGGGTCTTAGCAGTCACTGGTCATCAATATCTCTCAACATCAATGGTCTCAATTCTCCAATAAAAAGACACAGACTAACTGAGTGGATGCATGAAAATGACCCAACATTCTTCTGCATTCAAGAAACACATCTCAACCACAAGGACAGACATTGCCTCACAGTAAAAGGTTGGATAAAAATATTTCAAGCAAATGGTCACAAGAAGCAAGCTGGGGTAGCCATTCTAATATCTAATAAAATACACTTTCTCCCAAAATTAATCAAAAGGGACGAGGAAGGACACGTCATACTCATCAAAGGTAAAGTCAACCAAGAAGACATCACACTTTTGAACATCTATGCTCCTAATACAAGGGCGCCCACATTTGTAAATGAGCTATTAACAAAGCTTAAACCACTCACCGATCGCCACACACATTAATAGTGGGAGACTTCAACACCCCACTTTCACTGAAGGATAGGTCTTTGAATCAAAAACTAAGCTGGGAAATAACTTCATTAACCAATGTCATGAATCAAGTGGATCTAACAGATATCTACAGAACTTTCACCCAAACACAAAGGATTATACCTTCTTCCCAGCACCCCAGGGAATGTTCTCTAAAATTGATCACATAGTAGGTCATGAAGCAATCCTCAACAGATACAAGAAGATTGAAATAATACCTTGTATCTTATCAGATCACCATGGTCTAAGGCTGGACTTCAACAACAAAAGAAATAACAAAAAGCCTACACACACGTAGAAATTAAACAGCTATCTCCTTGATGACACCTAGGTCAAGGAAGAAATAAAGGAAGAAATAAAAGACTTCCTGAAATTAAATGAAAATGAAGGAACAACATACCCAAACTTGTGGGACACAATGAAAGCGGTGCTCAGAGGAAATTCACAACACTAGGTGCCTTTAGAAAGAAAATGGAGTCATCTCACATAAACAACTTAACGACACATCTGGCAACCCTGGAAAAAGAAGAAGCAGAAACACCCAAGAGGAGTAGACGTATGGAAATAATCAAACACGGGGGTGAAATTAAATAATTAGAAACAAAGAGAACAATTCCAAAAATCAACATAACCCAGAGCTGGTTCTTTGAGAAAATTGACAAGATAGACATACCATTGGCCAAACTAACTAAAAGACAGACTAACACTATCCAAATCAACAAAATGAGAAATGAAAAGGGAGACATAACAACAGACACCGAAGAAATACAAAGAATCATAACCTACTTTAAAGGCATTTATGCCACAAAATTTGAAAATCTAAGGGAAATGGACAATTTTCTCGACTGATTCCAGTTGCCAAATTGAATCAAGATCAGATACACAAATTAAATAGCCCTATTTCGCCTATAGAAATAGAAGCAATCATTGATAGTCTCCCAACCAGAACAAGCCCAGGGCCAGATGGCTTCAGCACAGAATTCTACCAGTCCTTCCAAGAGGAGCTAATATCGATACTCTTCAAGCTATTCCAAAAGATAGAAATGGATGGAACCTTACCAAATTCTTTCTATGAGGCCATAGTCATGTTGATACCTAAACCCCACAAAGACTCAACCAAAAAAAAAAAAAGGGAATTTCAGACCAATTTCTCTTAAGAACATTGATGCAAAAATACTCAATAAAATACTTGCTAAATGAATACAACAACATATAAAAGACATCATTCACCATGACCAGGTAAGATTCATTCCAGGCATACAAAGATGGTTTAACATATGGAAATCCATCAATGTAATCCACCATATAAACAAACTGAAAGAGAAAAACCACATGATCATCTCCTTAGATGCAGAAAAACCATTTGACAAAATGCAACACTCATTCATGTTTAAAGTTCTGCAGAGATCAGGAATACAAGGCACATCCCTAAACATAATAAAGGCTATATACATCAAGGCAATATAGCCAACATCAAATTAAATAGAGAGATACTCAAGGAAATCCCTCTAAAATCAGGGACCATACAAGGCTGCCCACTTTCTCCATATCTCTTCAATATATTTCTTGAAGTTCTAGCCAGAGCAATAAGACATCAAATGGAGATCAAGGGGATCCAAATGGGAAAGGAAGAAATCAAATTATCCCTATTGGCAGATGATATTATAGTGTATATAAGTGACCCCCAAAATTCCACCAGAGAACTCATACAGCTGAGGAACACCTTCAGCAAATTGGCTGGATAAAAGATTAACTCAAAAAATTCAGTAGCTTTCCTATATACAAAGGACAAATAGGCAGAGGAAGAAATTAGAAAAACTACACCCTTCATGATAGCTGAAAGCAACATAAAATATCTAGGAGTATCTCTGACCAAGCAAGTGAAGAACTTATTTGAAAAAACTTTAAATCTCTGAAGAAAGATTGAAGATGACATCAGAAGATGGAGGGATCTACCTTCTTCGTGGATCAAGAGAAGTAACATAGTAAAAATGGCCATCTTACCAAAAGCAATTTACAGATTCATTGCAATCCATATCAAAATACCTACATAATATTTTGAAGATGTTGAAAGATCAATTCTCAACTTCATATGGAGAAACAAGAAGCCCAGAACAGCAAAAACAATCCTATAAATAAAAGATCCTACAGAGGAATCTCCATACCTGATCTCAAGCTGTACTATAGAGCAACAGTAATTAAAACAGCATGGTACTGTCACAGCGATAGGCTAGTGGATCAATGGAATCGAATTGAAGACCAAGAGATGAATCCACACACATTTGATCACTTGATTTTTGACAAAGAAGCCAAATCTATTCAATGGAAAAACGAGAGCATCTTCAACAAATGGTGCTGGACTAACTGGATGTCTACATGTAGAAAAATGCACCTAGACCCCCTATTTGTCACCATGCACAAAACTCAAGCCCAAGTGGATTAAAGACCCTAACTTAAAACCAGAGACATTAAACCCGTTAGAGGAAAAAGTAGGGAAGAACCTGGGACACATTGGCACAGGAGACAACTTTCTGAACAGAACACCAACAGCCCAGGCTGTAAGATCCACAATTAATAAATGGGACCTCCTAAGGCTGAGAAGCTTCTGTAAGGCAGGAGACACTGTCAACAGAGCAAAGTGACAACCTACAGACTGGGAAAAGATCTTCACCAACCCCTCATTTGACAAAGGTCTAATATCCAAAATATATAAAGAACTCAAGAAGTTAAACACCACCAAACCAAATAACTTAATTGAGAAAGGGGGCTCAGAATTAAACAGACATTCTCAACAGAGGAATATCAAATGCTGAGAAACACTTAAAGAAACGCTCATTAGTCATCAGTCATCAGAGAAATGCAAATCAAAATGACACTGAGATTCCATCTTACACCCATCAGTATGGCTAAGATCAAAAACTCAAGTGACACAACATGTTGGCAGGGATGTGGAGAGAGAGGAACACTCGTTCATTGCTGGTGGGAATGCAAACTAGTACAACCACTTTGGAAATCTATCTGGTGCTTTCACAGAAAAATGGGAATAGGGTTTCCTCAAGACCCAGCTATTCCACTCCTTGGAATATACCCAGAAAAATTCTCTGCCACACAACAGGGACATCTGCTCAACCATGTTCATAGCTACCTTATTCATAATAGCCAGAACCTAGAAACTGCCTAAGTGTCCCTCAGTAGAAGAATGAATAAAGGAACTGTGGTACATTTACACTATGGAATACTATTCAGCTATTAAAATCAAGGAATTCCAAAATTTTCTGGACAAATGGATTGAACTAGAAATTATCAAAATGAGTGAGTTCACCCAGAAGCAAAAAGAGGACAAATGGTATATACTCACTTATATGAGACACTATCCCAAAGGGCATGTCCCATGAAAGACGTTACTTACCAGGAAAGTGGGTGAGAGGGGAAGACATCCTATTGGTACTTTTGATGAGGAGAAGCATGGGAAAATGGGGAAATAGAAGGATCCAGAGGGTCCTGGAAAACTACAAGAAGAACATTATGATGGGCAAATAAGGGTCCTAGGGCCCTTCTTGCACAAACGATGGCACCAGCCAAGGAAAATATAGGCAGTAAACTTTGAATCCCTACCAAGCCCTAGCAGATGGACAGGACATTCTCCACCGTTGAGTGGTGAGTGAGGTCTGACTTTCATACAAACCCTGGTGCCCCATTTTTTGACCACGTTCCATTGATAGGGCAGCTTGGTGGCACATACAGGAAGGATAACCGGTCATCAAGAGGAGACTCGATACCCTATGAGCATATACAGGGGGAGGATTGTCCCCATCAGTCACAGACATAGGGAAGGGGAGTAAAGTGGAAATGGAGGGAGGGATGGGAAGATACAAGGGATGGGCTAACAATTGAGATGTAATATGAATAAATTAATAAAATATTAATAAAAATCAATAAATAAAGAGAACTAATGTAGTAGGAAAAAAAATACTGGGAACCAGACTCCTAAAATTTGAAATTAAAATATTTAATCAAATTGAAGCCAACTACCTTCTAACCTCTTATAGGCTTCATTACTCTGCTGTCTGTGGTGATTACAGAGACCCCCATAAATCTGAGCAATGTGTACAGAACCTGTTTCCACATTTATATAATTTTATCTTCTTGAGAGATATATATTTCAATAATGTGCTTTCAGGGTAAGTATGTCAACCTCATTTCTCCCACATAATATGATGGATGTAGGATATATACTTGTCAGTCTTGGGTATGAAACAGAACAGAAAGATCCCAAGGCCCAGATAACATGCTAAACGAAGATCATTCAGAAGCCTCAGTATAATAATGTCTGCCATTTTAATGTGACCAACAAGGGGATAGTGTTGCCTATCAACTCTGTCTGAGTTGGGGCTCTAGCGCATGACCCATACATGGTCCTTTGTTGGTTCATCTGTTTCTGCAATCCTGCTGAGCCCAGATTTATTGGTTCCATTTTTTCCCTTTGTGGAGCTCCTTTCGATTCCAGGTCCTTGTATCCCACATCTCCTCCATAAGGCTCCTGCACTCCACCCGAAAGTTTCACTAAGATTCTCAGCTTATCTTGATACCCTGCTAGGTGGAGTCTAACAGAGGACCCTCTATGGGAGGCTCTGGTCCCTATTTCTCTCTTCAGCCTCTTTTGGTGTCTATTCTATTTGCCATTCTGAATGAGAACCAAACATCCTCCCTAGGTCTTCCTTGTTACTTAGCATCTTAAGGTCAGAGTAGTATAGTTTATTTATCTGCGTTGCATCTGAAAAATGCTAATATTCAATATGTATCAAGAAATTAAACACCAAAAAATGAAAAACATCGGTCTAAAAATTGGGTATAGCGCTAAACAGAGAATTCTCAAGAGAAGAATAGTGAATGGCCAAGAAACACTTAAAGAAATGTTTGATGTCCTTAGTTTTCAGGGAAATACAAATCAAAAGAAATCTGAGATGCCATCTTACACTTTCAGAATGGCAAAGGTCAAAAAACTCAAGTGACAGCACATGCCGGTGAGGATGTGGAGAAAAGAGACCACTCCTCCATTCCTGGTGGGTGTGCAAACTTGTACAACCCCTTTGGAAATTAATCTGGCACGTTCTCAGAAATTTTGTAATAGTGCTACCTCAAGACCTATCTATGCAAATGCTCTATAGTGGGGGCACTGTAGGGTTTTCTTTACTCTCATGTGCTACAGATGATTCTTTTCATTGGGAATTGATTATGAGTTATTATTGGTCTTATACAGAGAAAACAATGTTGTACTCAGGAATGTCTCTCTTATCCTTTCCCTTTCATTCATAGCTATGGAAATATGGGCTGAAAAGGAAGAATGTGATATAGAAACATATAGGGATGATAGTAAAAAAGGGGGGATTATTGAGTCTTCTCAATTAAGGCTTTAATTGATAATCACAAATGAGGCTATTCTTAATTCATTGGAAAAAATTGTGTGTATTGATGCCAATTAAGTTTAATTTTGATACATTGGTATAGAGTCAAATTTAGGATTATTCTTCACACGCCTTCTATATATTTCTAGTCAAATAGGAGGTAGTGTATCCATACAATTCAATTTTAATACAAGTTTTCATTCCAATACCTTGAAAATGGTATTGCAGGCTGTTTAGGATAATTAAGTCGTACAACCTAATTGTTAGTTGATCAAATAATGGTCATGTCAATTACTAATCTATTTTTACACAAGAATATACACCCTATATTTGACAGAGAGTTATGATTCTATAGAAACATACGGTAAAATAATTAGAGAAGGTCCTCAAAAGCCACAGACACCTACAGAATGTGGGATTTAAAGATGTTTCAATTATTTGAAAAAGTGTTTGACAAGGGGCTGGAGAGTTGGCACACAGATTAAGAACACTGTCTGTTCTTCCAAAGGTCCTGAGTTCAATTCCCAGCAACCACATTGTAGCTCACAACCATATACAGGGAGATCTGGAGTCCTCTTCTGGCATTCAGGCACACATGCGGGCAGAATGAGTATAAATATGTATAAATAATAATTAAATTAATCTTTTTTCCTTTTTTTCCTTTTTGTATTATTAATTTATTCAAATTACATCTTTTTAAAAATAGGTTGTTTCACATGAAGACAGTACAATTTCTGATAACACCTCACAAATATGTCTGTCATATATATTGAGCCAGAAGCCTGAATATGATGGTTCAATGGTATAGAGAGATTTGTGTGACTCTTCTGTCAGTCTACAATCTCTGTCGTTTTTTAATGTTGGAAGTTGCTAACCTGCACTTCTGGTTTTCTCAGGTATTAGTATTATTCTTTCTCAGGTCTCTGATGGGGTTGAAGACCAGATAGTTTACTCAACAATTACGCTTATTTCTTCAGGTGTTAAGATGTTTTCAGGTCTGGATAGATGGTTTAAGTTGAAACAGATGAGATCTGATAGCTATTGCTTTTTACATTCAGAATTTTCGACTCACCAAGATAGGAAAGATGTTTTCTTCAAGTTTGACAACTACAAAGAGCCAAATCAGTATGAATGTAACATGTATATGATTCGGGATTCTTTTGTGGTTCTTTTGGTTGCAAATAGTTTATTTTGTTTATGTGAAATAATATAAATGTGTATGTAGAAAAAGAAATATAAATTTAATGAATTCCTGGTTTATTGTTCCTAGTATATATGTGGGCAATTTTCTAACACTTACTTAGGCATTATACTAAACGTGAAAATACATAGAGTCTTACTGTTTACATATGTTTAATTATAGAGTCCCCAATTTGTGTTACAATTGTTTATGTGTACGTGTAACACATGTATTAACCAATGTGATAAAGATTGCACTGTGGAAAATGAAACAAAAAAATTTTTACAAATTGGGGTGTAGAGCAAAACAGAGAATTCTCAACTGAAGAATATTGAGTGAATGAGAAACACTTTTAAAATGCTCAAAGTCCTTAGATGTCACAAAGTACAAATCTAAACAATGCTGTGACTCCATCTTACACTCCCAATATGGCTAAGATGAGAAACTCAAGTGACAGCACCTGCTGGTGAGGATGTGTAGAAAGGGCAACACTGCTCCATTACTGGTGCTATTGTTGACTTCTACAAACACTTTGCAATCAAATCGGATTTTTTTAAAATTAGGGAATAGTTCTACCTAAACACCCACCTATAGCACTCCTGGGTCTATACCTAAAAGTTGCTCAACCACAACACAAGGAAACTTGATCAGCTATGTTCATAGCACCTTTATTTGTAACAGGCAGAAACTGGAAACAACCCAGAAGTTCTGATGCAAAGATGGGTAAAAATAACGTGGTACATTTACACAATGGTTACTACTCAACTCTTAAGAACAAGGAAGTCATGAAATTTGAGGACAAATGGCTAGAGTTAGAAAATGTGGCCCAGAGTGAGGTAACTCAGACCTAGAAAGACACATGTGGTATGTTCTCATTTATAAGCTGACACTAGTCATACAGTGCAGAAAAACCATACTACAAATCCACAGACCCAAATGAGTTGAGAAGCAAGGAGACCTCGATGGAGCATATTTTACTCACATTCAAAAGGTGAAATAAAATAGACCTTAGAAGTTGTTGGAGGGGACGTTTTTGGGAGAGACATTGGGAAGGGAACACTGTGGAGACCATTATGAGGTGAGGTGTGAGAAGGCTGCATGAGATAAATGAAACCTATGGGGGGCATCTTTGTGACTCACTGTATATATGCCACTGAATATTCTCATGAGGAAGGGATAGGAATGTGCTTCAAGGTGAGACTTTTGGCACAAAGGAGATATGAAGACTGAAGTGCCCTGCCTCTACCAATTGGAAGGCAGGACCTACAGGAGGGATGAGAAAACAACCCTCCCACAAATTGTTGACCCCAAATTTACCCAGCGTACAAGATGTGCAAGAATGAAGATGCATCAGAGATTGAGGGAATGTCCAAATTTATGACTGGTCCAACATGAGACCCACTCCATGGGAGAGAAACAACTCCTGACAATATTATCTGATTAGTGAGAGTCTTCACCCAGCAGCAGACCACAAACAGGCTGAGAACCATTTAGCAGTGTTTTGGGAACCTTTTGAAAGTGATGTGGGAAAAGAGAAAGACTGAGAGGGGGGAAAAGAACCTCACCAGAAGACCTACATAATAAAATATCTTAGGCCCATAGGGGCTCACAGAGACTGAACCATCCACCACAGAGAATGAATGGACTGGACCTAGGCCCACTAGATTGTAGCTGATGGGCAGTGTGATCTTCATGTGGGTCAACTAGCAGTTGAATTTGCGCATCTCACTGACATGGACTCTGTTGCTCAATTTACATCCCTTTCCCTAGATGGGCTGTTGAGTCTCACCTCAGTGGGAGACAGTATGCTTCCTGCTGATGCATCTTCATGTATTTAGGGGGCTTGGTATGGGGTGGGGGTCTAACATTTGTGAGGAGAAGGGAAAACGGAGTGGGAGAGGGGTTGTACAAGTTTGCACACCCAGGAGGAATGGAGGAGTGGTCTCTTTTCTCCACATCCTTACCAGCATGTGCTGTCACTTGAGTTTTTTTTTTTTTTTATCTTTGCCATTCTGGAAGTGTAAGATGGCATCTCAGATTTGTTTGATTTGCATGGCCCCGAAACCTAAGGACATCACACGTTTCTTTAAGGTTTCTTGGCCATTCAGTATTCCTCTGTTGAGAATTCTCTGTTTAGCTCTATACCCAATTTGTAGTTGTATTTTTTCATTTGTTGGTGTTTAACTTCTTGGTATATATTGGATATTAGCATTTTTCAGATCAGGTGGATACATAATATAACTATATTGCTCAGAATTTAAGATGCTAAGTAACAGGGAAGACCTAGGGAGGATGTTTGATTCTCATTCAGATGACAATAGAATAGACACCAAAAGAGGTGAAGAGAAGGAACAGGACCAGAGCCTCCCATAGAGGTACTCTGTCAGACTCCACCCCGCAGGGGAAAAGAAGACTGATACTCTTAGTGAAACTTTAGGGTGGATTTCAGGGAGCCATATGGTGGATACTAGGACCTGGAGGTGAAAGGAGTTCCACAAAGAGACAAATGGAGCCAAACAAATCTGGGATCAGCGGGATTGCAGGAACTGATGAACCAACGAGCACCATACATGGTCATGAACTAGAGCTCCAACTTTGATGGAGTTGATAGGCAGCACTGTCCCCTTGTTGTCCCATTATAATGGGGGGTAGTTCTACCTCTGAATAGGACATTGGTGCCCACTATTTATTCATTTCGCTAGTGTAGGCTCATCTTTCCGTGGAGAGAGAGGAAGGGGATAGAGGAAGTTCAGATTAGACTTGAAAGGCAGGGTCAGATGATAGAGATGAGTCTCTCCCTTTCAGAGGACTTGGAGACAGAGTAGTGGTGATGATGGATGGAGGCTGGCACAGGCATGGAATGAGGGGGGGCCTGCAGTCAGGATGTCAAGAGAAAATTTTAAAATAAAGTAATAATAAGACAAAATAAGAGAAACCTCAAGCGTGGTTAGAATTGCCTTTCAAAATATCAGAGGGGTATTTTTATGAGATATTCCCTGGCCTTAGATATTCTCTCTGTCCTCTTTCCATATCTCTCTCTCCTCCTCTCTCTCTCTCTCTCTCTCCTCTTCTCTCTCTCTCTCTCTCTCTGTCTGTCTTTCTCTCTCTGTCTCTCTCTCTCCCTCACTCCCTCTGTCTCACTCTGTCTGTCTCTGTCTCTCTGTCTGTCTCTGTTTCTCTCTTAAAAATATCTTCACCAAGGCCCAATTTAAAAGAGTGTATCTATTTTCTGACTGTACTGTTGTGGGTCTTGCGTATTTGGTATTAATCCTAAGTCCAATGTACAGATGGCAAATATTGCCTCCTGTTCTGTATACTTCCTATTCAAATTGTTTATTGTGTATTTAGATGTACCAAGTTTTACTATGGAAAGCCCCTATAAACATTTGGTCTTAATACAGATCTTACATGTTAGTCTGCCCTGAGCCTTTTAAAACACATTGCCGAGATACTGGGAGTTATGCATGAGGAGATTTCTTGTTTGGTTTTACCCTTCCATTCTGAGGTTTGTCTTTTGGGTAAATTACATATGCAGAGATATTGCAAAACAAGAATACTTTACATACATATATATATATATATATATATATATATATATATCTATATATATATGACAAATAGTGTATATTAACAAATAGGAAAATATTCATGTAGTCCTGATTGAAGTATACAACATTGAGACATTCTATGCTTTCACCTTTAAGGAAATAGACATGACTTACATTGAGTCCAAGAACTACTCCTTCTATCCCAAAACATATGCTAAGGGTGCTGACAATTCATATTTCTGTGCCATATAAGCTGTAGA
>NW_026131588.1:0-68499 GCF_903995435.1 Acomys russatus
GCTGGGAAATCCTCCGTCCTTTGGAATTCAACGCAGTGTGCTCAAGAGTTCATTAGATGGGTTGTGTGCTAGTGAGTACCGACTAGGAGATGCAAGGCAAAGGGTAGGGTTCTGGTGTTCGTTCTGGGCGCCAAGGTCTTCAGCCCTCCGAGTCATTAGGTAGGGGAGGCTGGGTGGCAAATGCACCAGAGAGGGTGGGCACACTGTGGGAACCCCACAGTTCGGTCAGCGAGGGAGCATTTATGCGTCCTCTCGGGTGCATGGAAAGTGCCTTGGAGCTGTAAAGTGGCAGGCAGAGGATGTGCAAGTGCCTCCGGGAGGGAGCTATGGGATGGCTGGAGCTGGCCTCCCAGGTGCAAACAAGCTTGGAAAACCTGGGTGCTCCCGGAGGGGAAGTGGTCTGTCCGGCCAGTGGAATCGCAGAAGCAGTGCCGACGTGGAGGAGCAACCTAGATTCTCCTGCCCAAGCGCTTCTTATAACGCGGAGGGCCTTGGCCATGAAGGTGGCGGGATCTCTTTTTAGCCTGTCTCTTGTTGCTGCGCGCCTACCCCAGAGGGCAGCCAGGAGCCCTGGGTGAGGCTGTGGCCAGAGGCCTCTGGGGCATGTGGTTTTCAGGAAGGGCGCCCCACCAGGTCCTGTCCATTCTCCGCGGAGCCCTGGCTCTTGACTGGGGTGGCCAAGGCGCCATCTTGTTGGTAGGGCGTGTTTTGCCTGACCTGGCTTGTGTGCTTTGGATGCCGCCTCTCAGAGCTTGCAAGCTGTCGGACCCTGAGTGAACATGTTGTCCGGTCTCGTCGGCTGTGGGTTTTGTTGCAGGGCTGGTCTCCGGGATCCAGGACTCCTCCTGTGGCTGCCCGATTCACCTTCCTGGGCCTTAACTGGGACTGCTTTGCCAGTGAGCAGGTCCAGGAACCAGAACAATCATCCCAGCAAGGAGGAGCCCTTGTGGGAGGTCTGCGGGAGACCACTTGCAGGCCTGGACCCGAGTAGACTGCCCCTTGGAAACTCACCCAGCTAGCCACCAGTTCGGCCTCCTTGGTCAGGCTTCCAGGAAGGGGGCTCCAGGCCAGCAGTGGGGGGCAGGACTTGGCGACTGGGGTGGGACTCGTGAGTTGCACTCAGAGCTCTTCGGCCCCGACATTGCCAGCTTACAGACCGGCCTAGAAGCGCCTTGGCACCAGAGCGCTGGGCCTCACTTTCCAGGCGCTTTTCCTCGTCCTCTTGCTGGACGGCAAGGGCTGCAGAGGCGACGGTGGCCACGGGTGCTCTCGATGTTGAGGCATGACTCAAAAGTACCAGTGAGGGCGTCCTCCTGAGACGGTGGATGGCATCTTTCTGCACTCGGATCCTCGTCTGCTCTTTGGCTCCGAGGCTCCACACGTGCCAGTTGGCATTCCCTCCCCTGCTGTGTGTCTACTTTTCTTCTGGATTGGGGCCTGGGCTGCCTCTGCTGACCTCCAACACCTCTCTCTCACAGCTCTGGGGGTTTTCCCGGGAGCAGGAGCAGGAGCAGGAGCAGCAGCAAACGCCGTTGCCTTCTCTTCGCAGAGGTCTTGGGCTCCTGAATTCAGGTTCTTCCACAAAGCCCAGTCCTCGGGCCCGGGTCGTCGTCCTCAGGCTGGCGCCCGAGCGGGTCCGCTCGGACACCTGGCCGACAAGTCCTTGGCAAAGGGCACCAGGAGCTGCTGTTTCCTCAAGCCTTGATGGTCTGCTGAAGCCAATCTCTGCCAGGAGGTCGGACAGCACGGGCAGGGGAAGAGAGTTCTTCAGGGTTTTGTAGAGCTTGCACACGGGTCGGTTCTCCCTGCACAGGCGCCTCCCGCAGCTTTTCTGCAGCTTCGTCGGGCCTCTGGGGCCACCTGCCTCATCCCCCAGATGAGGACAGGACTGGGCAGCCCAGGGTGCAGCGCGTTGCACGGCCTCTCCTGTTCTTGGAGCGGTGGCTAGGTATGTCTCTGCGGCAGAGGACACTGATTCCTGGCCCTCCGGCTGGGCCTAGTCCAGTCGCTGCCTCTCTTGCCTGCCAGTGGCTGGTACACCCTCGAAGCTCTTAATCCGTATATGGGCGGGGACAAAAAACGCCCTGCCCTCCAAACGCCCAATCCCACAACCAAGGCTGCGTGAGCCCAACAAGCCCTTTCAGTCCTAAATCTGTGAGCCACCCCTCTCCACAGCTCCCAAGCGTCCTCTCTGTGCCCAGAGTGCAACCTGGACAGATCCCACAGGTTCCAGAGCACTGCCTTCCTTCCAGGGAACCTCAGACCCATGTGGACCTCTACAACTCCTGGCTTGTACGTGGCTCCTGAGAGCCTGTCACCACTGTGGAACGCCAGCAGCCAGGGCAGGCCATGGACTGAACCCACTGGACACCTGAGGGTGGTTGAAAACAGAAATAAAAGCCAAAACGCGCCGGAAGACAAAGAAAACCAAGGGAACCATGTCTCCACTCTGACTCTGCCTCCACACAGTGGAGAACGATCTTTCTGTCCCCACTCAGTTGAGCCTCATGGGGCGGGTGGATTTCTACAGTGGAATGGGATGGCTGCTTTACAAGCCCCTGACCATCTTGATTACTGCCACGCCCTCCCTCTTTCTTCTCCCCAGGCTAGCAGCGTCATTAGCCATTGGTTCATTGGTTTCTCATTTTTGGGTATCCACTGGATCCCTTTTCATTATCCCTTCCTCCTCTCCCTCCTCTCCTCCTCTCTCTTCTTCATCTCCCCTCGCTCCCTCTCGCTCCTCTCTCTTCTCCTCTCTCTTCTCTCTCTCGTCGATTTCTCTCATACATGCACGAGATACACACTTACAAACACACAACATATCTTTTTCTCTGTCTCCTTTCTCTCTTTCCTCTTGTAAGCTTATTTGCTCTCTTCGTCTCTCCTCCCTCCTCTCTCTCTCTCTCTCTCCTCCTCTCCTCTCTCTCTCCATCTCTCTCTCTCTCTCCTCTCTCCTCCTCTCTCCGTCTCCTCTCTCTCTCTCCTCCATCTCTATCTATCTATATCTACTATCTACTCTACTCACACACCACATCTTATTTCTCTGTCTGCTCTCATGTAACTTTAACCTCACTCTTGTTTCTCTCTTTCTCCCTTTCTGCCTCCAGTTTTCTCTCTATCTCTATCTGTATCTCTCTCTGACACACACACTAATGCACACACAAAAACACACACAATCATCTCTTTCCACATCTCCTCCGGTGTATTCATTACCACTGACTTCCTGATATAATACTTTTTTTTTTTAAGACGACAACATTTTTTATGTGAATTTTCTTCCTAAGAAGCAAGGTCTTGGTCTGAAGCTGTAAGGAGCTGATTGCTGCCAGTAGCCTAGAGGAACTGAGGAAGACCCTGACAGGTAGTGAGAAAGCTAGCTAGCCAACATCTTGATAACAGCCTTGTGGATCAAACTGTAGCCATAACTGACCTTCTGGCTTGAGAAACTGTGTAACAGTGAATGTGGTTTATTTTAAAACCTCTGGAAATGGTACAGTGTGCCATAACAGCAAAGGAAAACTAATGAAGCTCCTATCACCACAATTGAGCTTTGAAATTTTTCAACATCTCCAAAAAAAATTCCCTGGGCCCATTTGCAATTCAAAGCAACTATTTTTCTTCTCCTTCTTCTTCTTCTTCTTCTTCTTCTTCTTCTTCTTCTTCTTCTTCTTTTCTTTTCTTTTTCTTTTTTGACAATTAGATATACATATTTAAAGATTGCCTTTCACTGAGCATGGACTGCATGTTTGCATGCCCGGCTTCCATCAACTTGGACAGGTAATTGGTCTAAGAATCTGTGAATCTTTGTAACAATTTTTTTATTTTCAATGTGTATGTAGGCATGAAGAACTATCTCTGCCTTCCTATCCTAAATGTACAAACACCAAGCCACTGTCTAGTCTCGTATCTATCTACTACTCTAGCTGTCAGTAGACCCATACGCACACATACACACATTTATGGAAGACATGTGCGTATTGGGCTAGAGAGATGGCTCATATTTGAAGAGCACTGGCTGCTCTTCCATAGGTCCCGAGTTCAATTCCCAGCCACCCTATGGTGGCTTACAACCATCTGCCATGAGAGCTGGTACCCTCTTCTGGTGTGCAGCTGTGCATGCAGAGAGAATACTGCTTACCAAGTGGATAAAGAATCTCGTGGTTTTTTTTTTTAAAGAACAAACAAACAAACACACATACACACATCTATTTACTGTTGAATATATGCTCCTTTATTTACATACCAAGAGTGTTGTGGGCAAAGGAGAGAAAAGAAAACAATATCCACCAGTGCTCAAACAAACACAGGTGGCGTGGATTCTTTGTTTCCTCTTGGCAGTTTTGTATCTTGACATGGCAAAAAGGCGAAGGCCTGAAAAAGTATGGAACGAAGCTCTGCCCAAGCCCAGCTAAATGAGAAGCACACCAGACAAAGAATGAGTTCGGCAGAGGAAGCAACAGTCCCCAGTGAAAGGAGAGTCCGGCTGGAATGGCTGGAAATCCATCCTTCCTTTGGAATTCACCCTGGTGTGCATCAAGAGGTATGTGTTCTTTCATGCTTTTGAAGATAACGGTTACATGCAAAGGTTTTACCACACTGACTACACTCATAAGGCTTTTCTCCAGTATGTTTTCTTTTATGCATTTGAAGATAACTGTTACATGCAAAGGCTTTCCCACATTGGTTACACTCATAGGGCTTCTCTCCAGTATGTGTTCTTTCATGTCTTTGAAGATGACTGCTACGTGCAAAGGCTTTACCACATTGGTTACATTCATAGGGTTTCTCTCCAGTATGTGTTCTTTTATGTATTTGAAGAATACTCTGATGTGCAAAGGCTTTACCACAGTGACTGCATTTGTAGGGCTTCTCTCCAGTATGTGATCTTTTATGTATTCTTAGATTCGTATGATATGCAAAGGCTTTACCACATTGATTACACTCAAAAGGTTTCTCTCCAGTATGTGTTCTTTTATGTAATCTCAGAGTGCAATGACGTGTAAAGGCTTTACCACATTGGTTACATTCATAGGGTTTGTCTCCAGTATGTGTTCTCTCATGCTTTTGAAGATAACTGTTACATGCAAAGGTTTTACCACACTGACTACACTCATATGGCTTTTCTCCAGTATGTTTTCTTTTATGCATTTGAAGATAACTGTTACATGCAAAGGCTTTCCCACATTGGTTACACTCATAAGGCTTCTCTCCACTATGTGTTCTTTCATGCCTTTGAAGATGACTGCTACGTGCAAAGGCTTTACCACATTGGTTACATTCATAGGGTTTCTCTCCAGT
This sequence comes from Acomys russatus, assembly GCF_903995435.1. Taxonomy (NCBI): domain Eukaryota; kingdom Metazoa; phylum Chordata; class Mammalia; order Rodentia; family Muridae; genus Acomys; species Acomys russatus. The sequence continues at coordinate 5,299 of NW_026131588.1, forward strand.
ATGTGATCTTTTATGTATTTGAAGAATACTGTGAAGTGCAAAGGCTTTACCACAGTGACTGCATTTGTAGGGCTTCTCTCCAGTATGTGATCTTTTATGTATTCTGAGATTCGTATGATGTGCAAAGGCTTACCACATTGATTACACTCATAAGGTTTCTCTCCACTATGTGTTCTTTTATGCCTTTGAAGATGACCGTGCTGTGCAAAGGCTTTACCACATTGATTACATTCATAGGGTTTCTCTCCAGTATGTGTTCTTTCATGCCTTTGAAGATCACTGTTACATGCAAAGTCTTTACCACATTGATTACACTCATGAATTTTTCTCTCACAGGATGTGTTCTTTTATGTATTTGAAGAATACTCTGAAGTGCAAAGGCTTTACCACAGTGACTGCATTTGTAGGGCTTCTCTCCAGTATGTGATCTTTTATGTATTCTGAGATTGGTATGATGAGCAAAGGCTTTACCACTATGTGTTATTTTAAGTATTTGTAGACTACTGCCAATCTGGCATGGCTTTTGAGATGATTCTGATATGTGACGGCTTTAGCACATTGAGTATATTCAGAGGGTTTCTCTTCCGTATGATTTCTTTCATGCCTGCAAAAATAATTGGCACATGTGAAAGCTTTATCACATTCATTGCTCTGATGAATCTTTTTCTCTATATGAGTCAAATTTACAATTCTGTCTAATGGCAAAGGGCAACAGATCTTAAGGTTTTATCCCTTTATTTACATTCATGGTGCTCCCTTCATCATGGGTTGTTTTGCTTCTTTGAAGACCTGTGGATGGTGAAAGCATTATTACGTGGCTCACATTATAGCTTTCTTTTCTCCAAGCTTTTTTTTTTTTTTTTTTTTACATATTTGAAAAGAAATGGAAGAACTCAGAGCTTTACCACACTGACTGCGTCCAAAAATTTCTATACTGTGTGAGTCATACTACATTGGAAAAGTAAGTCAGGACAAATAGTAGAATTTCAACATTCCTGGTACTCACAGGGATTTACGGCAGTGTGAATTTGTGAATGTTCCTAACGAAGTTGGGAAAACAATAAATTGTGAACTTGTATCACATTCAGAAAGTCTACACAAAGTGGAGACCCTACATATCTTTTAATTATTCTGCGACAGAGAGAGGAACATGGCTTCCTTCAGTATCCCTTTGCTCACATGGCTTGTGAGCATTGTGGCATATGATACACCTATTAAAAGACAAATAAGAAATGAAAAGGGCTCCACACTGCATTCACACAGTTTGAACATTTTGTTCCTCATAGACATGTGGTATAGATTAAGGTTTCTCCACAACACCATTCTTGACTCTCATAAACTGCCCCTCACACTAAACTTAGCACATTACTTCAAGTCTATGAGTATCGCCAACTTTACTATGGACTGTTTGCTTATTAGAAGGTTTAGACATAAACTAATCACCTATTCAATGTGTATGCCTTTGAAGATCTAAGTGGTATGAGACTGAACAGATTGGCAGTCCACAGCATACTTTTAATGAGGCTATAATTCAACTGGTGATACATATAAAAGGCATTGTCCTTCTGATTAGAGGTAAGCCTTACAAACACAAGTCATAACCTGACATTAAGGTGCATGGTGTTGTGAGAATTTATGAATCATCAACAGCTTAAAGTAGTGCTATTTTTACACTGCTATTTTTCTGTAAAACTTCCAGGATTCATTGAAATTTCTTCAGAGGCATATTTGTATCAGCTTACACATGAAAATTACCTTCCATGTCGTCTAGATCTTTGACACTGTTCTTCAATAGTGTGGTCTTCTGAACTGTAGCCTAAAATAGAGTACCAGAAAATATTTTATATATCACTGGAAGTTAATGGAAATTTAAATTACTACCTTCAGAGAATCTCAGAACTATGCTTGACTTATTCACTTCATTCTTCCTCATTCTCAATTAAAATTATAGAAAAGCATCAATAATAGAGAAAGTTTTTCCTTTATTTTAAAAAGTGAAGAAAATTTGAAAGTCTTACCTATAGCCTGGAGATTCCTGTAAGTCTCCAGCATCACATCTTTGTAGAGACTCTTCTGGGAAGGACTCAGCAAAGCCCACTCTTCCCGAGTGAAGTTCACGTGCACATCATCACAGGTCACTGCATCCTAAAGTACCCCATACAAGGTACAACAGAAAGCATAATGGTAACATCACTGTAAATGTATGCTTCATTGACATATAATTCTGGTGCTTCCTCCACTTACTTCCTGACACAAAATTTCTAATATAATCACCAAATGATTTTAGAAGGAAACTGAATAATGAGGCTCACCTCTGTCATTTCTGAGTGCTTTGAGTGGGATGTATCCTTGTATACTGAGCACACATCAGAGATAGTGCATGAACCATTACTAAACACACCAAAAAAGATGGGCAAGCTGGCTGCATTGGCTCGTGCCTTTAATAACTCAGCAACAGAAGAGTCAGGTATATTTCATTGAGTTGGATGCCAGCCTGGTCTATACAGTGAGTTCCAGGACAGCCAGAGGTACATATTAAGACCATGACTCTACCGCAAAAATCAATCAAACAAAAAGAACAGATAGGATGAACTCAGAGGACTTTACAAGAGTTCCTACAAAGAATTATACATGACTCCAGCTCTGTATTCATATTCCAGAAAACTGAAGTGTCCCATTTATAGATGAAATTATTAGAAATGTAAATGTTGATCGTATATAAGCAGCAAAGGGCAGGAGAGATGGCTCAGGTGTTAAGAGCTCTTGCTGGTCTTATAAATGATTGGGCTCAATTGCCAGTACTTCGATGGAGGCTCACAACTATCTATTATTCCAAGTTCAAGAATTCAGAGGCCATTTTATGACTGCTGTGAGGATCAGGTACACATAATAAACATATTCATGTATACAGGCAAAATACTCATATTCACTCCAAAAATAAATAAAAACAAACACAGCAGGTAGGAAGAATGTCATGCACCTGCAGTCTACTGACTCTGAAGCCTCAGGGAATACTAATGTCATCAGTGCATGCCATCCTGAGAAACAGAACATACTCTCGGCCATATTTCAAAATTTAAGATGTGGATGAAGATCGGCACAGCATCATATGTGTAACATGTACAAAAACTTACGTTACAAACCCATCAGCAGATAGTATAAATATAGAAAAAGCCAGGCATGTTGGCCCACATCTAATGCCAGCACTCTGGAGCAAGAGTCAGGTGGATCTCTAAGTTCAAGGCCTGCCCGGGCTACCCATCTACACGCAGGACATCCAGAGCTAAACAGAGAACCTTTGTCTTCAAACACAAAACCAAAAATAAGAAAATTTAAAACATCAGGCTACCAAAATACTTTAGCATTGAACAATAATTGCTTCTACTGTAACTAGTGTGACAGGTAGAGAGTCTATAATGGTGAAGGCATGACAGCATGAGAAGAAAGCTGACTGAACAGTTTCAGCAACAACACAGTAGACACAAAACACAGCATTGTGCTTCAGATCCAGGGCAAGCTGCTCCAAGTTTTCCCAACATCCCTTGGTCCCTACCTACTGCAGGATGTGGCTGGCATGCCCCACCCCCTACCCTGAACTTCCCTGCCCAGAGGCAAGGGCTTGCCCCTCTCCTTCACTGTGTAATCCAGACAGTTTGTCTCCCCTCTCTCTCTCTCTGCACATGCTTCTCTCCCTTACCCCACATGGCAGCCAAGAGCCGCTTCAATAAAGCTATATTTCTGTACTCTAACTTGTCTCGCATTAGCTCATTTTGGATCTTCAAGCATGTTTATTGAACAAAAAATGGGTTGCATCTGTACACACTCAAATTCCATCCCCAATAAGGAATCTAGAAACACTCCTACTACAAAAGCTTCCATAAGCTCCCCCCCCCCGAAAAAAAGCCACAAAGGAGAAACAAGCACTCAAAGACATGATCCTATTTAGGAGTTTTTTCATTAAATCAATTACATTCTGACTCTGGTCACTATAGGCTCGTGGTCATCCCATGATGAAAATGCATTTAGTCTGACTTCAATGGTCTCAGTAGTGTGCAACAGCCCATACATTGTTCATATGTCCAAGGTCTGACACCCAAGGCAATCTCTTTTTTTTTTAATTTTGATTTTACAGCCCATCAAGACAATCTCTTGATTGCCACATCTTGTGAGATCTGAAAACAAGTCATAGCCTTCCCACATTCACTGTCACAGAATACCCCTGCCCATTCTAACAGAAAGGAATGTGTTCATAATGAGGGAAGACTGGAACAAGGCAAGAAATCCAGCAGGGCAAACAACAAATCCTGTACTTCTGTCTCACACACATGGGCTTTCAAGGGCTTAGATGACCTTTTAAAGGGTTTACAGAACATTCTACCCAAGCACAAAATATACCTTTTTCTCAGTAACTCATGAAAATTTGTCCCAAATTGATGACATACTCCAACACAGAGCAAGTCGCAACAGATACAAGAAAGTTGAATAACCCCCTGCAACCTGTCAGCCCACCAAAAATTAAAGCTAAACATCAACATCAGAAACCTTAAAAACTCCTGGAAACTGAACAACTCTCCATAGAATTAAAAATGAGTCAGGGTAGAAATAAAGAAATTAAAGACTTTACAGAATTCAATGAAAAGGAATACACAATATACACAACCTTGTGGAATGCAATGCGACTGCCTGCCCCAGGGAGTGGGTAGCACAAAAAAGAACCTCACAGGTGGCCTTATCTACCCACTGCTTGCCACCCAGTGGCAGGGAGGACCCACCACACAGGCTCCTACTGCTCAGCTGCCTGTTCCTCCCTGTTGTGAGCAGTAACGCACCTGTTGCTCACCATGTCTCCACTTGACTTCAGAGCTTCCCTGGGCTCCCTCACAGCACCCAGGAGCACTGCTCAGAGAACATCACACCAAACCATTCAAATCTGCTCAGCTACAGAGCTGAACCTGCAGCATGGTTCCAGAAAAACCCTCCTCCTATTGTGATTAGCAGGTCGACTGGAGGCCATGTTGGCCAAGGAGTCTTGAGTGACATGAGCACCCTTAGGGTCAGAGAGTGCTGAATGGACACAGCATAGTGGCTTTTGTAGCCTTCCAGTCCAGGGCCAGATCTTTTATTGATCTGGAGATATCTGCATTTTACTAGCATTTGTGCCTGTCCTCCAATAGCCTACCCATCTATCTTCCCACCCAGTTCTGAGGAGGACCCAGCACTGGAGCTCCCACTGCTCAACCTCCTGTTCCTCCATTTGGGGGAGGTGACCCTATTCTCACCAGGCACCTCCTTAGAGATTGCCTGAGCTTCCCTCACAGCACTCAGTAAGCACTTCCCCTACTTCCTCCTAGAATCAAGGTGGAACGCTTGCATAGCTCATTACTCAGTTTGAAGTGGAGTTATCAAAATGTCACACAAATGAAAGGGAGCCCAGAATATTAACAGTTAAAGAGAGATTTTAAGAGACAAGATTTTTGTTTTGTGGCTGCATGCTGGGTTCACGTAAACTTTACCTGCTTTTCACCTGGTAGGGATGAGACAGTAAACAGATGACAAACACTGTGGTGATATCAATAGCTGGCACATCTTTCTCAGTGGGAAGGTGGAGAAAATCAAAAATAAAAAGCAAACAAAACAAAACAAAGCCCAGCTGTATTAGTAAGGTTCTCTATATGAACAGACCTGATAGAATAAATCCATCTATAGAACAAGTGGGTGTATTAGAACGGCTCAGGGGCTGTGGTCCAGCTATAGTCCGACAATGGCTGTCTGCCAACGGAAAGTGGAAGAAGCTACTAGTGGCTCAGTCCATGTTGCTGAACATCTCAGATAGTCTTCAGTATATAGAGGAATTCTGAAGATGTAGGCTCTAATGCCAGTCAAAAACTAAACTTCCTAACCAGAGGTCGGGCAAGCAGACAAAGAGCTCCCACCTTCAGCGTCCTTTATATATGTAGGCTGCCTCCAGAAGCTGTGGCCTAGCGTAAAGGTGGATCTTATCACCTCAAAAGACCCAGATTAAAGAAGGGTTTCTCCCTTCAAAAGCTGTAATTAGAAAAAATCCTTCACAGTACCCAATTCTTTGGGTTTTATTTAGTTAATTCAAGAAGTAGTCAGTGTGCCTACCAAGAGTAGCCATCACAGCAGCCAAGACTGAAGAGCTGAGAAGTATTTCTTTCGTGTGGCAGCCAAGGATAGCATGGGAATTGTTTCCAAAGCAATGATTTCCTTCGACTAAAGAAGAACTGAGATTTTATTCAAGGAGACTGGATATGCACACATACAAGTTTTCCTACTCCTAAGGGTGCTAGGTTAAAGCCTTTTTTGAATGTGGTCACAGTGTAAAAGCAGACATATTTAAGGGCATTCTTAGCTCAGAGTCACGCAGAAGCATATGTAAATTATAAATATGATGTACAGAAATGCCTCTGGAATGTTCATCTTGTACCCCAAGGTCTTAGTTGAAAGTAGATTTCTCTGGAGTCAGTGCTACCTGTTAATCATGATGTGGGATCTAACAGATAGATGTACCAATGCCACAATTCCCACATATAAAAAGGAGAGAGAACACAAATTCAGAAGATAAGGAAAATTCACTTATCAGCACTGTGGACGCTGTTCTTAGAGGATCAGCTTTGTTGAACTATTATAACCTCACAAAATTGGATGTTTTTGTCTCTGAGCAGTATAGGTAAGAGAAGGCCACAATTACTTGCATGCAGGATGAGGAGTTCACTTTAACAAACCCTAACTGCTGTCGGTCTCAGGGATGTGACATCACTGAATACAATTCTATTTTTTAATACTTTATTTTTAATATATATTAAAATAAATTATGTATGTACATGTTTATTTTCTCTGCAGGTGTCTCTGTACAATACCAACAGAGGCCAGTAGAGGGCAGGAGATGCGTGGGAGTGGGGTTACATCACATGGTTAGCTTCTGTGTGGCTTTCTGGGACAAAAACTACTATCCTCTGTAGCAACATCCATTGCTCTTAACTACTAAGCTATCCCTCTAGCTGCTTTTTTACTTAAATTTTATTTTTATACATTTTAATTAAAATATATCACATTACTTTCCCCCTTTTGCCCTTTCTTTATCCCTTCCAAAATTCTGTCCAACCAACTTCCTTGTAAGTATGCATGAACAAGTATGCTCAAACATAGGAATAAAACTTGCTGAGTCCATTTCTGTTGGTTGTGTGTATATGGCTTCAGGACTGACCACATTGCATTGCATAATCAGTTAGGGAGCTCATACTTGCCTGAGGCTAATTCGCCCACTTGCAGGAGAGTTCCACTCTTTAATGAACAAGAGAATGCTGTGGATACAAAGGTCCTTGCATCCACTGATCGTTAGGGAAACCAGGAATGGTAAACACACAGGTGCTTCCTCTCAATGACAGAGAAAAAAAAATCCGCATTCAATCCAAAAGCATGGGTGTGGATTTTGCTAGTGGTCTGGTGACCTTTTTTTGCTATCTGTAGAGGAAAACCTTATGCAAAGTCTCCAGAATGATTATCCCAGCCTCTTTCTTTTCTAGATTGTTACCTGTCCTTAGGAGAAATGTCATATGTACCGTATGGCTGGCTGACCTCTATGCTATTGGTCAGAGACCACATTAAATTTTAGACCTTTAGCTGGGTGTGGTGGTACACTCTTTTAATGCCAGCACTCAGGAGGCAGAGGCAGGTGGATCACTGTGAGTTCCAAGTCAGCTTGGTCTACAGTGTGAATCCAGGACAGACAATGCTAAACAAAGAGACCTGTCTCAAAAAAGAACAAAGACAAAAACAAAGAAACAAAAAGTACAGACCTTTTAGCTATAGGACCCACCTTCGTGCTCACATGGACTTTGTAAAAGAGTGTCTGTGAAGTCACACCTTAAGCGTTATTGTGCACATGGAAGCGGGCTGTTGGACTTATTGGCGTCTAAATGTCTTTTTTCAAACTGTACTGTGTTTTCACTATGCTGGCAATGAACTGCCTATTATTAGACTCTACGAAATCTGACCCAAGTTGACAAAGTCAATCCGCACTGGGTTTTCACTCTCATCTCTTAGCATGGTTTGCTTCCTTGTCTAATGCCTGCACGGACCCCCTCAACAGAAGTCTAACTTAGCCCGACACCCCCAATTAATGCTGAATGCCTTGGACAGGAAAATTATCAGAAATAGAAAAGTGGGGGTTGAAAATGTCTCAGAAGCCAAGTTTCTTCCAGAGCACACACGTTTCATTCCCAGTAAATAAGGCAGCTCACTACTGTGTGTAACTCAGGCTCGAGAGGTTCTGATAGTACCTCCTGGCTGCCCCACCAACAGGCATGAATGAGGTACAAAGACACACATACAGGCAGAACACTAACATAAATAAAATAACAAAAAATTATTTTTGTAAAAAAGAGAGAATTTACACCATAAAACTTATTATTGAAGCTGTGCATAGTGTTTCTTTACTCCCAGGATTCAGAACACAGAGGCAAGATCACTGTGAGTTTGAGGAAAGCCTGTACTACACAATCAAAACACACACACACACACACACACACACACACACACACATGTAACTTTTATTTGCCTGAAGTAACTGTCTCGGAGGCTTACTGCCTCTGTGTAATAACCTAGCCTATTCCTGGAAGCTTCTAGTCTCCATCAATCTAATCTAGTCCCAGGATGTCTTCAGCCTCTGAGACTCACTGCTGAACAAGCTCACCCTTTTACCTCTTTCTGACTCTGGCTGGCTGGCTCAACTCATCTGTTCTGGCCCAAACTCCTCTACAAGCTGACTGATTCAATCTGGGGCCTCTAACTCAACGGCTCTGCTTGGCCTCAAACTAACTCTAACAATCTATTTTAATCTTCTGTTTTCACCTGTGTCTAGCTTGTTCTATCTTCAACCTCTCTCTGTAAAACTCCCCTGGTAAAACTTCCTCTGAATTCTACCAACTGAACTGCCACGAGCTCAACACCACTGGGCAGTCTCTCAATACACTGATTCAGCTGAACTGAAGAAACAGCATTGACTAGAAATCAAAGATCTGCATAGGTTTGTGAGGCTCCACTGCCATCTGCGACCTGCAGTCTCTTTCTGAAAGAGCTAAACTGTAAAACTTCATATAAAACTTATTTTTCACCTCTCCAAGTAAGACCGGGAACCTGGCTTAATGACCCAGGCCACAAGCCTCACCCATAATGCTTTAATGTGCTGCTGAACAAGAAAATGTGTGACCCAGGCCACCGGCCCCTGGATGCTGATTAACAATTGCCCATCCAGTTGTTTTCAGAATGATATTGCTGGGCTGGAGAGATGACTCAGGGGTTAAGAGCACTGTCTGCTCTTCCAGAGGTCCTGAGTTCAATTCCAGACAACCACAGGGTGGGTTACAACCATCTGTAATATGATATGATGCCTCTTCTGGAGAGCAAGTGTAAATGCAGATGGAACACTCAAATACATAAATAAATAAAACTTAAAAAGGAAAAAGGGTTTTTTAAAAAATGATATTGCTAATCATGATAGAATATGCTAATAATCCCAGCACTTTGGATGCAAATTCATATCCATGAATTTGAGGCCACTCTGGTCCACATAGTCACTTCCATAGTGTAACCCATCTCAAATGGACCTAAAAATAACATATACACTAAGAAAACCTTTTTAAGGAAATCACATATGCACATGTCTTCAGATAGAATACATCAGATATCCTGGACCTGGAAATACAGGTAGTTCTGAGCCATCTGATGTGGGTGCTAGAAACCAAAAGTGGGTACCTAAGAGGAGCAGTAGTGTAATCTCTCCAGCTCTCAAATACATCATTATAATGCAGAGGATGAAGATGCTCCATTACTCCTCTGTCTCCTATCACTTGAAGGAGATGAAGCCGCTATACAAAAATTCAATAGATTTCTATTTCTCTGTGAATGGACTCTCCACACTGTTTCTTTTCTTTCCTTGTATCTTCCTCCTTTCTTTCTTTTCTTTCTTTTTCTTTTCTTTTCTTCTTCTTCTTCTTCTTCTTCTTCTTCTTCTTCTTCTTCTTCTTCTTCTTCTTCTAGACAAGGTTTCTCTGTGTAGCACTCTTGGCTATCCTGGACTCACTTTGTAGACCAGGCCAGCATTGAACCCACAAAGATGCACATGCCTCTGTCTCCCAAGTTCTAGGATTAAAGATATGTGCTACCATGCCCAGCCCATTGTTTCTTTTCATGTTAACAGTTCTCATATGTGATCAAAAATAGCAAAAGGTTTTTTTTTAAACAGGTCAGCTTATATTATGAAAATTTTCATAATTTAAGATATGTTTCCTTTTTGCAATCTGTTTGAGACACAATATCTCTACATAGCCATGGTTGTCTCAGAACTCACTATGTGTACCAATCTGGCATCAAACTCAGAGAGATTGGCCTGCCACTGTCTCTCAGTTGCTAGGATTACAAGAATGCACCTCTAATCCCAGCTGAGATAAGTTTTCAAAAATACCTGTGTTTGGGGCTGGAGAGATGGCTTAGCAGTTAAGAGCACTGATTGCTTGCTCTTCTAAGAGGTCCTGAATTCAATTCCCGGCAACCACATTGTGGCTCACAGCCATTATAATGTGATATGATGCCCTCTTCTGGCCTACAGGTGTATATGCAGGTAGAACAGTGTATCCATAATAATAAATAAGTAAAAATTTTAAAACCCTATGTTTTAATTGAGAATGAAAAATAAAACAGGATTAAAAAGAATCCATCCTTGGTTTGATGAACAGTAATGCTTCTTGAAATTCTACAACAATAATTTAAACTGGCAAGTCATTTCCTATGTTCTCAGTAACTGGGTTAGTTTGCTTTGTTAATTTCACCCATTTAAACATGTTTGAACTGTGTTTGTGTACCATGGTGTGTGTGTGGCAGTGAGAGGACAACTAAGTGTTGTTTATCATCTGTTCCCCCATGCGAGCTCCAGACATGAATCACAGGGAGTGACCTCACTGGCCTTTATTAGGATTTAAAAATTATTTAAGTATGTGCTGATATGTGAGTGTGCATATGCCACAGCCCAGGTGTAGAAGGAAGAGAAAAATCTGTAGGAGTAAAATGCGTCTCCCAGAGATTGAACTCATGTCATCAGGCTCAGTAGTAACCACCTTAACCACTGAGGCAACTCTCTGGCATTCATTGGTGGATCTGAGAAAGTGTTATTAACAAATGTTTGCTACTAAGAATAAACTAACATATTCCAAAAAAAGATAGCAGTATATCATTTGAATTTACAAGTAAAACTTATTCAGATCATCCTATTTTCTCCATTCTTAGGTAACAATATGTTTAAAATCTGAAAAAAAAATAGACAATATTTCACTGATGTAATGTTTCAACCAATCTTATTTGAACATTAGTGAGATGTCTCAGTGGGAAATGTCTGTGATGTAAAAGCTGGCAACTTGACATGATCATCATACAAAGGTAGCCAAAGGGAACCCACAAAGTTGTCTTCCAGGCTCAAATCACATTCATACATTCATGTGTGCATTCTCTCTCTTTCCCTCTCTCTCTCTCTCTCTCTCTCTCTCTCTCTCTCTCTCTCTCACACACACACACACACACACACACACACACACACACTCACATACACACACCAGAAATTATCTTTATTAAATAAATATCATTGCTGTCACAATATCTAGCATCTCTAGATAATTCACTTTGAAGTCATACTTGAATATCATGTACCAAATGGCAACTAATGAGACTATAAAGAAGCATGGAACATCAAATAATATATACTATCCACACACTCTTCTGGGAAGGATCCAGCAAAGCCCACTCTTCCCGAGTGAAGTTCACATGCACATCATCACAGGTTACTGCATCCTAAAATATCCCATACAAGGTACAACAGAAAGCATGATACTGACAACACTGTAAATGTATTCTTCATTGAAATATAATTCATAAAATTCTAGTGCTTCCTCAACTTATTTCCTGACACAGAATTTCTAATGTAATCACCAAGTGATTTAAGAAGGAAACTGAATAATGAGGTTCACCTCTGTTATTTCTAAGTGCTTTTAATAGAATATAGCCTTGCAAGAGAAATGCCAATTAACAGAGGAAGAGGGAATCAACAGTATTGAGTTCTGTAGAGAAATTACATGAACAACTACTAAACACACACACACACACACACACGCACACGCACGCGCACGCGCACACACACACACACACACACACACACACACGAGCCAGGCATTCTGGCTCACTCCTATAATCCCACGCAGGCAGATCTCTGTGAGTTCAGAGCCAGCCTTGTCTACAAAGCAAGTCTAAGACAGCCAAGGCTAAACAGAGAAACCCTGTCTCAAAAAACAAGCAAAAGACACATACACACACACACACACACACACACACACACACACACACACACACAGTGGGCAGGTATAGCTCATTGAGTTGGACACTAGCCTGGGCTATGCAATGAGTTCCAGTACAGCCAGAGGTACATATTGAGACCCTGAGTCTCCTGCAAAAATCAATCGATCAAACAGAAAAGATAGAATTCAGAAGTTCCTACAAAGAATTATATATTACTCCAGTTCTGTATTCATCTTTCAGAATGTAAAGTAGCATTAATATGATCTAACTAACAGGGAATTCTCATTTAAACAGTTACAAGTGGACAGATGAAAATATTAGCAATTAAATGTTGATCTTAAATAAGCAACATAGGGCAGGAGAGATGACTCAGCAGTTAAGCGCTCTTGCTGGTCTTGCAAATAATTGGGCTCAACTGCAGGTATTTAAATGGAAGCTCACAACTATTCATTATTCCAAGTTCAAGAGTTCTGAAGCCATCTTATGACTGATGTGAGGACCAGGTACACATGACAAACATATTCATACATACAGACAAACTACCCATATTCATTCAAAAAATAAATAAAAACAAACATAACAGGTAGGAAGAATGTCATACACCTGCAATCTAATGACACAGAAGCCTCAGGGAATATTAATGTCATGAATATCTGTCATCCTGATGAACAGAACATACTCTCTGCCAAATTTCAAAATTCAAGATGGAGATGAAGATCAGCACAACAGCATATGCTTGACATGTACAAAAACCTACGTTACAGACCCATCATCCAACAATTAAAAAAAAAAGCCAGGTATGATGGCCCACATCTAATGCCAGCACTCTGGAGCCAGAGTCAGGTGGATCTCTAAGTTCAAGACCTGCCTGGTCTCCACACCTACTTGCTGAAAGCACAAGAAAAAGACCTTAAAACCAACCATATAAAGAAATTTTCAGGAAAATACAATAAGACAATTGGAGGAAACCAATAAATCCCTTGAATAAAATCAAGACAAATAAACAGTTGAAGAAAACTCACAAAACTGCTCACAACCTAAACATGGAAATAGAAACCATAAAAAAGCATAATCTCAGAGATTCCAGGAAGTTAAAATTTTACAACTGCAAAGAGGAACTATAGAGACAAGGTTCACCCAGAAAACAGAGATGGAAGAGAAACTCTCAAACATTGAAGAAACAATAGAAGAAATGGATACATAGGAAAAAGAAAATGTTATATCTAAAAAATTCCTGACATAAAATATCCAGGAATTCTAGTCACTATAATAAGACCAAACATAAGAATAATAGGAATAGAGGAAGGAGAAAAATACCATATCAAGGTCCTAGAAAATATTTTCAATTAAATCATAAAAGAAAAATTCCTAAACTAAAAAAGAAAATGCCTATCAATGACAAGAAACATATGAATTACCAATAGATTGGACCAGAAAAGAAAATCCCCTTGCCACATAATAATCAAAACACTAAACATATAGAACAAAGAAAAAATATGAAAAGCTGAAACAGAAAAACAAAACATATAACATATAAAGGCTGACCTATTAGTATTCCATCTGTAGTTTCAGTGCAGATTCTCAAAGCCACAAGGGCTTGGACACATGTGCTGCAGACTCTAAGAAACTACAGATGACATCCCAGATTACTATACCCAGAAATTTTCATAAATGAAGAAAATAAGATAGTCCATGATAAAGTCAAATTTAAACAATATCTATCTACAAATACAGTCTTAAACAAGATGCTAGAAAGAAAAATTCAACCCAGGGAGCTTAACTACACTCATGAAAACACAAGAAATAAACAATCTCACAGTATCATCAAAACAACAAAAGCCAGGAATTATCTATCACTGCTCAGTATCAATAACCTCAATTCACCAATAAAAAGACACAGACTAACAAAAGAGCTGCTAAAACAGAATCCATTCTTCTATTGCATACAAGAAACACAGCTCAAAATCAAGGATAGATATTACCTCATGGTAAAGGGCTGGAAAAAGATATTCCAAGCAAACGGGCCTAAAGTTCAAGATGGTGTAGGCATTTTAATATCTAACAAAATAGACCTCAGACCCAAAGAGTATATGGATTTCACACACATAGGAAGGTGTTCTGTATGGATTTCACACACATAGGAAGGTGTTCTGTATGGATTTCACACACATAGGAAGGCGTTCTGTATGGATTTCACACACATAGGAAGGCGTTCTGTATGGATTTCACACACATAGGAAGGCATTCTGTATGGATTTCACACACATAGGAAGGCGTTCTGTATGGATTTCACACACATAGGAAGGTGTTCTGTATGGATTTCACACACATAGGAAGGCGTTCTGTATGGATTTCACACACATAGGAAGGCGTTCTGTATGGATTTCACACACATAGGAAGGTGTTATGTATGGACTCAGGGATCAAATGGCTCGTGAGCTTAATCTATGTATGTTTCTATTTTAAAATAAATTTTTTTAAATGTGAAAAAAATCAAACAAAAAAAGATGGGGAAGGACATTACAAATTTTTTTTAAAAGTTCACTAAGGTAACATTTCAATTATTAACTTTTATGCCTCAAAAGGAGAACACACACAATTGTAAAAGAAACACTATGCCACTTAAATCATACATTAACCCTCACACAATGATAAGAAGAGACTTCAGTGTCTCAATCTCTTCACAGGGCAGGTTCTCCAGACAAAGACTAAACACAGAAATATTCCAGCTGACATAAAAAACCGAATGAATCCAAGTAGTATTTACAGAACATTCCACTCAAACACAAAAGAATGTACCCTTTTCTCAGTAACCCACGGAATTTTCTCCAAAACTGATGACATACTCAAACACAGTGTGAGTTTCAACAGATATAAGAAAATTGAAACAACCCTTGTGTCCTGTCAGACAACCACAGATTAAAGCTGTACATCATTAACAACAGAAACAAGACAAAGCTTAAAAACTCATGGAAACTGAATAACTCTACTGAATGAAAAGTGGGTCAAGAGAGAAATAAAGAAAGAAATTAAACACTTTATAGAATAAAATGAAAATGAATACACAACATATCCAAACTAATAGGACACAATGATCGTGGTGATAAGACAGCTGATAGCACTAGGTGCATACATAAAAAATAGATATATCTGTAACTAGCAACTGAACAGCACACCTGAAAACTCTAGACCAAACAGAAATAAGCACACCTAGAAGGCGCAGACAGGAAGATTAGATAAGCAATTTAAGTAGATCTATAACCCCTCGTGAAATGGAAGAATTCATTATAAGACTTCCAACCAAAAACTCGAAGGCTGGATGGGTTTAGTGCAGAATTCAACCAGACTTTCACAGGAGACTTAACACCAATACTACTCAAAGTATTCTACACAATAAAAAGAGAAGGAACATTACCCAAATCATTTTATGAAGCCAGTTACTCTGAAATCAAAAACAAATAAAGACTCAACAACAAAAAAAGTATTACAAAAAAATAAAAATTAAAAATGAGTATTATAGACGAATTTCACTCATGAACATAGATGCAAAAATATTCAATAAAATACTTGCAAATGGAATCAAACAACAGATCAAAACAGAGGCTTTATCCCAGAGATGCAGGGATGGTTCAATATATAAAAATCAGTAAATGTAATCCATCATATAAATAAACTGAAAGAAAAAATACCACAGGATCATCTCAGTAAACACCAAACAGGCCTTTGACAAAATCCAACACCAACCCATGATAAAAGTCTTGAAGAGATTAGTGATCAAGAAACATACCTAAATATAATAAAGAAAATTTACAACAAGCTTATAGCCAACACCAAATTAAATGGAGAAAAAATTCAAAACAATACCACTACAATGAGGAACAAGACAAGGCTGTCCACTCTCTCCATATTTATTCAATATAGATATGGGGGATCTAGCTAGAGCAATAAGACATCTGAAAGAGATCAAGGGGATATAATTGGAAAGAAAGAACTCAAAGTATACTAATTGGCAGATGATACATAGTATTCATAAGTGACTCCAAAAAATCCACTACCAAACTCCTACAGCTGACAAACACTTGTAGGAAAGTGGCTGGATCCAAGATTAACTCAATAAAATTAGTAGCCTTCCTATATAAAATTGAAAGATGGACTGAGGAAAAAAAGTCAGGCAAATAACACCCTTCACAATACACTCAAATAACGTGAAATGTGTTGTAACTGTAACAAAGCAAGTGAAAGATCTATATGATAAAAACTTCAAGTCTTTGAAGAAAGAAATTGAAGAATATATCAGACGATGTAAAAAAAAATCTCCCATGTTCATGGATCAGTAGTATTATTAACACATTAAAGTGGTATCCTACCAAAACCAACCTACAGATTCAACATAGACCCCATCAAAATTCTAACAAAATTGTTTACAGATTTTGAAAGGATAATTCTCATCTCAAATAGAATTTTTTAAAAAACCCAGGCTAGCTAAAAAAAAAAAAAAAAAAAAGCATGTTATTGTCATAAAAACAGACATGTTAATCAACAGAATTAAATTAAAGACTCAGACATAATTCCACCCACATATAGACATCTGATGTTTGATAATGAATACAGAAATACACAATGGAATAATTCAACACCTTCAACAAATGGTGATGTTTAAACAGCATCCCTGTATATACAAGAATACAGATAGAATCATATTTATCACCCTGCACAAAACTCAAGTCTAAGTGGATCAAAGACCTCAAAATAAAAGCAGACACACTGAACCTGACAGAAGAGAAAGTGGGAACAGCCCTGAATGCACTGGCAGAGAGATATCCGTTTTGTTGTTGTTGTTTGTTTGTTTGTTTTCTTTCAAGACAGGGTTTTTTTCTGTAGCCTTGGCTGTCCTGGACAACAATCTGCCTGCCTCTGCCTCCCACCAGTGCTAGGATTAAAGGTGTACACTACCACACCCCACTCTCTGAAGACAGCCTTCTGAAAAGAGCATCAATAGTGCAGACACTAAGATCAACAATTAATAAATGGGACCTCATGAAACTGAAATGCTTTTATAAGGCAAAAAACAGTCAACTGGACAAAGAGACAGCCTAAGAAATGGAAAAAGGTTTTTTTAACCAACTCCACAACAGATAAAGGACTAATATATAAAATGTATGAAGAACAGAAGAAACTAGATGTTCAAAGAACAAAAGCTTCAATTAAAAAATGGGGCACAGATGTAAAGAGAATTCTCAACAGATGAATCTCAAAAGGCAGAGAAACACTTAATGTTTAGCAATCTTAGCCACCAAGGAAATGCAAATGAAAAGTACTTTGGGATTCCATCTTACACATATCAGAATGGCTAAGATCAATATCAGCTCATACTGTCAAAGATGTGGAAAAGGGGGAACACTCCACCATTGCTAGCAGGAGTGCAAACTAATACAACCACTAAGGAAATCAATACTGTTGTTCCACAGAAAACTGCAAGTTGGTCAATCTCAAGAACCAACTATACCACCCTTGGGCATATTTTTAAAAGGTGTTACACCCTACCACAAGGGCTCTTGCTCAACTACGTTCATAATGGCTTTACTTGTATTGGACAAAGTCCCATGCCTTACACTGCCTATATGGCCAGGCATCTCACAGACACTTCAATGGCAAGCATAGGGCATGCCTGTGTCCTCTGCTGATATGGTGTATCTGTTAGCTTGGTATTTGTGTGGGACTCCTCACAGTGGGAACAGGTATAGCTCTGACTCTCTCACCTGCTCTTAAGACACTTTTCCTCTTACTGGGTTGCCTTGTTCAGTCTCAGTGTGAGATCTATTGCCTTGTCTTCTTGTGTCTTGTTTGGCTGTCCTCTCTTGGAGGCCGCTCTTTTCTGAAGAGGAAGCAGAGCAGGGGCAGTGGATCCAGGGAAAAGAGAAGACAAGCTGGACTTAGGAGGAGTAGAGGGAGGGGAAACAGTGGTCAGAATATACTGCATGAGAGAAGAATATATTTCAATTAAAACACATTAGTTAATTTTTTTTTCAAAATGAAAATGCAAAGAAGAGAAGCGAAAGTGAACAAAGAAGCAAAACAGTGAAGAGAGGAAAAGCACGATGTTGGCAGATACAGTTCTTATTCTGTGTGTGCAGAGGGTGAACATCGCACAGGGGTTCATGACAGGCTCATTCTGTGTGTGCAGACGGTGAGCATCACACAGGGGTTCGTGACAGGCTCATTCTGTGTGTGCAGAGGTTGAGCATTGCACAGGGGTTCGTGACAGGCTCATTCTTGGGCCCTGTGAAACCAGATGTTCTGCTATCAGCAATGCAGGAAACAAATGCAGGCATTTTCTTATATTAGCTCTCACTAATTTGACTTATGTAATTAACCTCTATAATTCCTGCTCATTTAATTTCAAAAGAGTACTCTTGCTTCTCTTGAAAGAAAACCAATGTGTGCATAAATATTCAAATAATGGAAACACACATATAATGTAATACAGTATTGCTACATTAATTACATAATACATTAAATATACACAAACTGACATATAAAAATATTAAATGTTTAAACACATTCACCAAAGCAAAAACAAAAGTATTGCCATCTAAAATGGGTTATTTTATCAGAAGAAAATAAAGACATGTGTCATTTGTTTAAGACTATTACATTTTTATTCAACTATAATTTATTGTCATTAATTAAATTCAAATAAAACAAGTCAGTCTGTTTATGGACCCCATTTTTACTTTTTCATGCTGTATGACTCATTGGCAGAAGCAAAGTGACCTTCTGCATTTTTACAGTACATTATAAAAGCACATTTGCTAGGAAAGGAAGAAATCAAATTATCCTTATTAGCAGATGATATGATAGTGTATATAAGTGACCCGCAAAATTCCACCAGAGAACTCCTACAGCTGATAAACACCTTCAGCAAATTGGCAGGATACAAAATAAACTCAAAAAAGTCGGTAGCTTTCCTGTATACAAATGACAAACAGGCAGAGGAAGAAATTAGAAAAACTACTCCCTTCACAATAGCCACAAACAATATAAAATATCTAGGAGTAACACTAACCAAGCAAGTAAAGGACTTACTCGAAAAAAACTTCAAACCTCTGAAGAAAGAGATTGAAGATGACATGAGAAGATGGGGGGATTTACCTTGTTCGTGGATCGGGAGAATCAACATAATAAAAATGGCCATCTTACCAAAAGCAATTTACAGATTCAATGCAATCCCTATCAAAATACCTACAAAATATTTTGAAGATATTGAAAGATCAATTCTCAAATTCATATGGAGAAATAAAAAACCAGAATAGCAAAAACAATCCTATACAACAAAAGATCCTTTGGAAGAATCTCCATACCTGATCTCAAGCTGTACTACGGAGCAACAGTAATTAAAACAGAATGGTACTGGCAAAGCAATAGACTGGTGGATCAATGGAATCAAATTGAACCCCCAGAGATGAATCCACACACATTTGCTCACTTGATTTTTGACAAAGGAGCCAAATCTATTCAATGGAAAAAGGATAGCATCTTCAACAAATGGTGCTGGTCTAACTGGATGTCTACATGTAGAAAAATGCAATTAGACCCTTATTTGTCACCATGCACAAAACTCAAGTCCAAGTGGATTAAAGACCTCAACTTAAAACCAGAGACATTAATTCAGTTAGAGGAAAAAGTGGGGAAGACCCTGGGACACATAGGCACAGGAAACAACTTCCTGAACAGAACACCAACAGCCCAGGCCTTAATGTCAACAATTAATAAATGGGACCTCATGAGGCTGAGAAGCTTCTGTAAGGCAGGAGACACTGTCAAGAAAACAAAGTGACAGCCTACAGACTGGGAAAAGATCTTCAGCAACCCCACATCTGACAAAGGTTTAATATCCAAAATATATAAAGAACTCAAGAAATTAAACACCACAAAACCAAACAACCCAATTGCGAAATGGGACTTGGAACTTAACAGAGAATTCTCAACAGACGAATATCAAATGGCTGAGAAACACTTAAAGAAATGCTCGTCCTCGTTAGTCATCAGAGAAATGCAAATCAAAACAACACTGAGATTCCATCTTACACCCATCAGAATGGCTAAGATCAAAAACTCAAATGACACCACATGTTGGCGAGGATGTGGAGAGAGAGGAACACTCCTTCATTGCTGGTAGGAATGCAAACTAGTACAACCACTTTGGAAAGCTATCTCAGAAAAATGGGAATAGGGCTTCCTCAAGACCCAGCCATCCCACTCCTTGGAATATACCCAGAAAATGCCCTACCACATAACAGGGACATATGCTCAACCATGTTCATAGCTGCTCTATACATAGTAGCCAGAACATGGAAACAGCCTAAGTGTCCCTCAGTAGAAGAATGGACTAAGAAACTGTGGTATATTTACACAATGGAATACTACTCAGCTATTAAAAATGAGGAATTCCCGAAATTTGTGGACAAATGGATTGATCTAGAAATTATCATAATGAGTGAGTTCACCCAGAAGCAAAAAGAGACAAACGGTATATACTCACTTATATCAAAACACTAGTCCAAGGGATACATACCATGAAAATCTTTACTTACCAAGAAAGTGGGTCAGAGGAGAGGACATCCTATTGAGACTTTAGGCAAGAGTAGCATGGAAGAAAGGGGAAATAGTAGGACCCACAGGGTCCTGGAAACCTACAAGAAGAACTTTATGACAGGCAGATTTGGATCCTGGGGTCCTCCTCAAACTAAGGCACCAACCAAGGAGAATATAGGCAGTAAGCTTCGAACCCCTACCATGACCTAGCCGACGAACAGGATATTCTCCACCGTTGAGTGGCGAGTGAGATCCGCCGCTCACACAAACTCTGGTGCCTCTTTTCTGACCACGTCCCCTGGACGGGGAGACCTGGCGGCACTCAGAGGAAGGATAGCAAGTTACCAAGAAGAGACTCGATATTCTAAGAGCATATATAGGGGGAGGAGGTCTCCCTCAATCACAGACATAGGGGAGGGGAGAAGGGGAGAAATGGGAGGGAGGGAAGAATGGGAGGAAACAGGGGAAGGGCTAACAATCGAGATGTAATATGAATAAATTAATAAAATAAATAAATAAATAAAAGCACATTTGCTTACCATCTCTATACAATCCCTGCTATAAATACTGAAATTTAAATTTTTTTCTATGTATACAAACTAAAAAATGTTTGAAAAGCCTCTAAAGGTGATTGCTTCAGCTAGATTCTGTGTTCCTCCTGCCATTCCTTTTTCTATTGCTACCTGTAGCGTAGACAAGATGGCTGAAGCTCTCACACCCATCTGACAAACGAGAGAGCATTAAAGATTAAAATCAGATGGGAGAAAGGAGTTAACGGGCACTGCTTCGATGGTAATTACATGCTGTTTCATAACCAATACAGCACTTACTGTCAGAGTCCTTTATAAATGTACAAGCCTTTAAACATTGCTGTTGCCTTCATTTATTTAGCACAATGTCCTCCTGAGGCACCCAGCTTATCCTCAACAAATGAGCATTTATGCTATTCTAAAGTTCCGGCCACCACGAATATAACTGCAATGAACATGAGAATTCTGATACATCTTGAAAGTAATTTCACATGCGTGGAAAATGTACAGAGGAGATTACTGGATCCATAGCACTTCTGTCACTATGGAAGCACCGTACACTGTAGACATACAGAAATATGGATGGAAAACGTATAGAGAACATGGTTTACTGTATTGTTTGTGGTAATCGGTTTGCATGGGTGTATGTAAAATGCCAAAATGCATCAGAATACATACACTGAATATATGCAATTTTACATCAACTATAACAACGCAAATGTTTTTAACTAATTTTAGTTGCTCTCTGGATAATTCCAACCTACTGCTATCAGAGTTTACTTTGAATTCTAATACACAGCCATGTGTTACATTCAGATTCATTGTTCAACTCTGGACCATGTTTTATTTTCTATTTTGTCTTCTCACATAAATCATACTAGGTGGATTAGCTTTTATATGACCATAACAATGTATTCTGTGTCACTAAACTCTACACTGAAGTCCTCTGTCTATGGCTTTATAACATTTCACGTCAGTTTCAGTTTGACATACTTAATGTATTTTGTTAAATGATTATGTAGAATAGTATCTTTTACCCTTTTATACAACAGGAAACAACACCATTAAAATGGTGTTTTTTTTTTTAAAGGGTGTTTGCTATGTTCAATTTGTAGCATAAATCCAGTACAATCCAAAGAAAATTCCTAACAATTTATAACAGGAAAGTTGATTCAAAGCTATATGCCATGTGAGAAAACTCAAAATTATCAATAGGATTATGAAGACATAGTACACACATTGGCACAATGTAAATTCTGTACTTACCCTAAAGCTACAACTATCAAGAATGTGTACAATATTTGTGAAACAATGAGCAGATGGAGAAAAACAAAAACAAAAACAGAAGCCTAAAAATATATTCAAGTTTTCATAAAAATAACTAAGGAAGTCCACCAGGAAAAAATGTGAACTTGACCAATGTTACTTTCAATTGTATGTGTGTTGAAACTAAATAACAGACTTCACAACACCTACAAAAATAACTCAGAGTGACCCCTAAACTGTTATATTTCTCACCCTCCAGCTACTATTTATGTCTCTTCCAAACAGAGAGGCACCATACTCTACATCTCCCTTTACAAATGGGGGTCAATCAGAAAGGTGGGTTATGGCTCTACAGCCCCTCATGCCCCCTTGTGGTTTCAGGGAAACAGAGCCCCCCACTGAAGCCCATACAGAAAGCAATGAGGAAGAGTAATTTCATGTCTCTTTCCTGACACATTGATTATGTCACAAGATGTGGAATCTGCCTTGTCCACCACCCAACACCATGCACACATGAAAAAACCTCTGCAGCTCAGAACCTCCTTCTGTGCCCTGGAATTGAGTTTCCTTTGATCATGCCATTGTAGCTAGTGGTAATAGAAAGGGTAAAAGATTCTAATCAAGTGTTGCTGAAGGATGATCCCTATCACCTCATTTCTACCAGTTTCTAAACTACTTATAAAATTTGTCATACAAAACTGAATGTGAATGCAAGGGTCAGAACTTCTAGAAACTAGACCTTCAGTTTTCCAGTCTGTCTTCCTAACTGCACATCAACAGGATTGCCCGTGTGTGCACACTGGACCCTCGTACTATAATCACCACAGCTTTCCATTGCTAGGGCTGCAGAGCATCCCCTTCCTCAGGAAATCCACATTCAGCGAGCGTCTGAGACCAGAGCCCAGGTCACCACAAGGACTGACAGAACCATAGTCTGACTCACCGTCCACCTCAGTCCAAGGAGATCAGACTCTGAGAGCTCATGAGACCTGCTACTCCTGATCTGGGGACAGTGGCCCCTACACTCATCATGCATGGCTTGTGGTCTCTCTTATAACTCCATAGAGCTGCATCAGAGGGGAATCCTGGAGAGAACATGCAAGCTACCTGCCATTTGGTGCTTGATTACTATGGCCTGCCCAGAGTCAATCATTAGCTTGGAAAACCCAGCTGGGCCACCAAACAGTAGCAGCCCCTCTACTAGGGCAGCAAATATAAAATGATTCAAACAACTGAAGCCTTCCCAGCTCTGCCCTGCCACCACAGGGGCACACAGAGCCCTAGTCTGGGAAATTTGTATTGAATAGAATTCTATAATCTCCCAGAGCACTTCCTGCTCCTCTTCCAAGACACAGGGTCCTTTGTTTACATATTCCATTGCACACTCAATGTCCAGTGCAGCCATCTCTACCTTACTGCTAGGACACTCTGCAGCCAAACTTCAAATTCAAACAGTCACAACAATTAAAGCAAAAAGTGGCCATGAATCTGAAAGCATGGAGCAGTTCAGTTGATGGGAGATGAATGAAAAAAAAAAAAAAAGAATAAGAAAGAAAGGAAAAGGAAGGGACAAGGCTGTTCTTATGGATGGTGGAGTAGAAAGTTTACTATAGATAAGAGGCATAGCCAAAGACAGAGACATCTGGGACTTTCCAGAGTAGACAAGACCCTGAGCCATGTGAAGAGAGGGAGGAGGGGAGAGGTAAGAGCCAGACCAAGAGGTCAGGGTGTGAAATGATAGGCCAGGTGACCATAATGGTTGGATTACACAAGCAAGGGCAGCTGGGAGAAGGGTAGCTCAGCTCCTGGGGTAGAAGACATGGTATGCCAACCATTACCCTGCAATAGGTAGGGACTGAGGGATGCTGGGAGAACTTCACAGGCAGGTGTGCTTTGATTTGTTTAACAGACACCTCAGCCATTTGTCCAGGGTTTGAGACTTAATAGTAGGGAGAGAGGAGAAGGTTGAACTGAATTAATTATAATCGCAACAACTATTTTTAAAAGTTAAAACAGACGTTATGGTCCAATACACTTCAGGGACTAAAGCACATACCCTTTCTCTCAGGGGGGTGCATTTTCTGACTGGAAAACAACAACTCAGTTAGGCACATCCACACCAGCTTGCCCAGATCTTCTGTGTTGGTTGAACTAGTATAACTACAGAAATTTGATTTCTAGAAATATGTTCAATTTTTCATCCAGATTCTTGATTGTCTTGGTCTGTGACCTCTACTCCTCCCCAACCCCCCACAAATGGCCAGTTTGGGCTTTTACTGATCACCTAAAATTGATCACCTGAATACTCACTGCTAAAGCCAACTACTGTCAAAGCAGGATAGCTCTTCCTCCCCATCCGTTTCTGTGCTGTGACACAGCAGCTTCAAAGTTGGTCACTGAACTCAATTATTATTACAAAGCTCCCTCTTTATTTGTACTCCCCCCCCCCCAAAACCAAGGGAAGTTTGGTGAAGCCAAGAATTCTGGGGCACTGCTTGACAAAGTTCCAGTGCCCCAACAACCAGGTGTCCTTAAGGCCTGATTGACAAAGATTCAGTGCCTGGATGCCTTGGATTACTGCAGAAATTCCTGTTAGAGTCTTTTCTACAATGACTAGAATTGAAAATTAGTATGAGCTGATACTAATAAAAACTAATAAAGTTATTGGTGATTCCCTAGGAAAATACACTAAGCAGAAAATTAAGTATTTTATAAAATGTATTCAGATTTCTTGTTAGAGTATTAATAAATGAGTTTGGTAAATGATTTAGAGGATTTTAGAGGAATTAATAAAGAAGAAACTTTTAGGGACTTTGAAAGCTGAAAAATTATAATTAAAATCACTAGGTCTTTATGCTCAGCTTCAGAAACTAGGAACTAGTTTAGAAAGAAAGAGATCTTGATTATGCCATTATCAACAGACCTTGGTCCCTACCTAAAAGCAAAAGAAAACAGTTTTAAAATTCTAATGTTCCCTCACAGGATTATATTAAAGATAGAAATTGCATTGAAGTAGAAGTTTATGATGAGGTTAAAGGAAGACATTGGAAACAGTCCTAAATCCTAACAGTTTTCTATTCTTTACAAAACTACAGCAAAGATAGAAATTGTATTGAATACAGGAGTTCAAGACAAAGTCACAGAGACAGGCATGTTGTCTCAGTGACCTGCCTGCCTTTCTGAGTAAACTTGACAGGCCAGCATTTTCCTGGTGTTATGAAAAGACAAAAGGACAAGCTGCTTCCAAGTAAAAAGGCTACATAAAATTTTTAAATCATAGCTTATTTTAAATATAAAATAGGAAAATAAAGGATTAGCTAAGGGTCAGGAAAACAAGTTTAGAGTATTCGGTGGAGGGACTGATCTTTGATCTATTAACTATATGCCAATTTAAAACAAAATCAAATAGAGTCACTTTATTTAACATCTTTCATAACAGCAAGGTTTTACAATACCAATCATAAGGAAGAAAGTTTTAAGTTAAAAGAAAGCTGATTTTATCCTAAAGTTAATTTTCAGTTCTCAGGAAATTTGCTGTTTGCTCGCTTTGTTCCCCTTGTTCCTATATACTTATATAACCAAAAAGATTTCAAGCTGTGTAATCAATAATTAAAGTTTCTAAGGAAATGATTTTGTGTATAAATAAAGCTTAAAGGACACTCAGGTTGTCAGAACAGGTAAAGCCACTAAGGCTTCCTCTGTCCTGTCTCTCATCCAAAGAATTGAATGGTGTCCCATGTCTGATTCTTTCTTCCCTCGTCGCTCTTACATACATACATGCCTCTTCCCGGCCAGACCCTCATCCAGAGCTGGACTTCAGCAGAGGTTGGAGGACACTCATTCACTGGCGTCTCTTCCTTCTCGCTGTCCAGTCAGGGCCTAGCCTGAAAGGACTTGCACAGCTGTCTTCCAGGCACTGGGCAGCAGAGGCAGAAGTCAATGTTCAAAACAAGCCTTAACTACCTATCATAAGGAAAAGCTGAGCTACAGGAGATGCTGTTCTAACAGAAACAAGTATGGAAGGCCTTGAGAAAAAGGAATTAAGTCCTTTCTGACTGGGAAATGGTGGATGCAAGGCAGTTGGAACTGTAGAGGGCAAGTGAGCTTCCTGGAGACTGTCGGCCATTTGGCACAGCTGCGGTGGATGTACCTCAGAGAGGCACAGCCCTTGTGGCTTTGCCTCTGGATGAATTCTTGCTGTTGCTGTGCCTTCTCATGTTTGTCATTGATGTACTCCTCATCTATCTATCATGGTGTGACTGGGTGTGCGGAGACCCTCGTGTGCCTGGGTGTGGGGAGACCCTTGTTGCCCACACTCTGGTGTGATGGCTTCTTGGAAGACAGCCCACTCTATTGGGCAACTTTCCTGCAGATCAATATGAAGATGAACTTTCATAAAATAATATTGTTTAAATGAACTAATGATTTTACAGAATTCATGATTTGATTTAAAAAGTTTTAGGAAGTTAGGGTAGTTGATAGAAAGTTTAAAGAGATGGTTTAAGTTGTTTTTCCAGAAAGATATAACAGAGTTAGAATTAAGAGCAGAACGTGCCCCCTCCAATGTAGACTAGTAGGGGCTGCACAGGTTTTCCTTGTAGTGGAAAAAGTTGCGTTCTCAGGATCTCAGGCAGCCCTTCCCCCAAAGGCCCTGGCCCCAGACCATTACCAGCTCTCCCAAGCATCTTCCTGGCTTTAGAGAAGGAGCTCTATTTTATCTATTAGGGCCTTAGGGAAAGCCCTGGAGGCACAGGCCTCAGGCTTTTACTGGCTCCTCCAAGCATGCCCCTGGGTTTGAGAGGAAGCCATGTCATTCTCCATACATGAAGGCCCCAGAGAAAGCCTTGCTTAATCAAGCCAGCCTTTAACACAGCAGTTTTTCCTTTTCTAAGAGTTGTCACTTGGTGTAGTCTTGCCCATGTGGCAAAACTATGCCTTTTTAGTGAAAAGTGGATCCTTATGGCACACCAGGACTTAATGTTGGTTGTGACCCTGTAATGCCCCCTTAAGCACCTTGTTAGAGGCCTATTCTTGATATGAGGATGGGCATAGTGGTGGCTGTGAATCAGAGTTGTCGCCTTTGTTATGGTTTGTAGCCAAATGTCTGCACACTCTGAGTGAAAAAACGTGTGTGTCCTAGCATCCTAATCTCTAACAGGCCTGGCTAGCTCACTACTTATCTGTGGGGTGTTTGAGAAGCAATCTCCCTCAGCTAAATTCTACTTGTTGTCACTTACTATTTCCTAAGCATTGATAAAATTTTTACATCATCAATTGTACTCTTCTACATCACAGCTTAATATTGGAACGCTACCCAACACATGAGACACATTTTACAACCTCCACATAAGTCCGAATGAATCTTACTGTTATGCCCAGCTCTCAAGATCCCCAAAGACCACTCAAGAGCCACTTTCAATACAAGCACACGAGGGTCGTTTATTCAAGCCTGGACAGTGACTCCCTTCTTCACCTACACAGCAGATTGGGAGTTTAGACGCAAGCTTAGAAAATGTGTGGTTTTATAGGTTTTAGACAAAGAAATAGGTTTTACAGTATATGATTGGATGGCATTTGAACAGACAGATATGTCTGTCCCTGATTGGCTCTTGTTATGTGCCAGACCATTTGTGGTCAGTTTGACCAGCAGAGAGTGTGTTTGGACTCCGGGTGCTTTCCCAAAGCAAGCTGATTGGCTGTCGCTAGTGAGCACCTAAGGAGTGCACGGTTGAGTTCATTTTGTGGTTGTGGGAGTAACTTGGTGCAGGGACTTTTACCCAGACCTGGAAATACAAACGATTTTTTTTCCCTTAGAACATAAACATTGTCTTAGTCAGCTTGATCTCATCCAGGGAGTTCTTTCTGGGCTAGAGTTGGAGGTCTTTTGTGATACAATGGAGTCTGGTAGCCCTTTAACAGAATGGAGTTAGTCAGACTCTACCCTTACACCTAACTGTTAAATGCTAGGGGGGGGGGGCGGTGGGAGGGGGGCGGAGTGGGACTTGTAGAAGACGCTAGAGAAACTCGGCCTCTCAGAGTTTAGAATCCTGCCAAGGATGTTTCTACACACAATCCCCTGCTGCAAATGCTTTGCGCAGATGCAGTCCCCATTGTTAAGTTATTCAGAGCCCACTGCCGGGCCCACGGTAAGACTAGGACCACAAGGGACTTCACAGGTGACTGTGTCTGGCCGCAGCTAACCACTCAGCCCCAAGAATGACCCACCACACCACCACCACCCTCCTCAGCCTCCTGCTCCTCCTCGTAGTGGGAGGATACCCGGTGCTCACCATGTCTCCACTACTGAGCCTCCCTGAGCTCCTCTCACAGCACTCAGCTGCGGCGCTCAGAGCATATCAAACCGAACAAACAATTCACGACCGCTCAGCTACACAGCAAAACCTGCTGCAGAGCACCCAGAAAACCCTCTTCCTTTTCCGAGGGCCCGGCCCCCTGGAGGCCCTGATTGGACAGTGAGCCTTGAGTGACATGAGCACCTCCATTACAATTAGAGTCTGCTGAAGAGACACAGCACAAGTGGGTTCCAGGGCCGGACTTCCAGTCTTGGGCCAGTTCCTTTCCAGATCTGTATCTCAGTAGCATTTGTGTTTGTCCTCCAAGAGCCTAATGTTTGTCTTCCCACCCAGCCCAGGGAGGACCCACCACTCCAGCTCCTGCTGCTCAGCTGCTTGCTCCTCCCCTTTGTGGGCAGTGACTTTGGAGTTTACCAGAGCTTCCCTCACCGCACTCAGTAGCCACTAACCCTTGTTCCTCCTGGAATCAAAGTCGAGAGCTTGCATAGCTCGTTTTTTCAACTTACAGTGGACTTATCAATCTATCCCATAAGTGGAAGGCTGCCCAGAATATTAACAATTAAATAAAAACATAAGGAAACACAGTATTTGTTTTGTGGCTTCATCTGCAGCTACTTTTCACCTGGTAGGTAGGATCCTGGGAGAAAAGCCAGAAACAGATGACAAACACCATGGAATACTGTTGTTAGCCACCACATCTTCCTCCGTAGGGAGGCGGGGGTGGGGGACAGGCTGTATTAGTTAAGGTTCTCTAGATGAACAGACCTGATAGAATGAATCTATGTGTGTAGAAAATAAATGTATTAGAATAATCACAGGCTGTGGTCCAGCTAGTCCGACAATGGCTGTCTACCAATGTAAAGATGAAGAAACCAGTAGTGGCTCAGTCCATGTTGCTGAACATCTCAGATAGTCTTCATTATATGAAAGAATTCTGAAGATATAGGCGCTAATGCCAGTAAAAAACTAAGCTTACTAGGCAGAGGTAGGGCAAGCAGACAAAGAGCTACCATATTCCATGTACTTTGTATATGTAGGCTGCACCAGAAGCTGTGCCACAGATTAAAGGTGGATCTTATCACCTCAAAAGATCCAGATTAAGGAAGGGTTTTCTCACTTAAAAAAAAAAACTATAATTAAGAAAACTCCTCCACCACAGTACCCAACTCTGGGTTTTAGTTAATTCCAGATGTAGTCAGGGTGACTACCAAGAATAGCATCACAGCAGCCTAGAAATCTTTTCCTGAATTTTATTGTGTTTTAAATATGCTGGCAAGCTGGGCGTGGTGGCGCACGCCTTTAATCCCAGCACTAGGGAGGCAGAGGACAGGCGGATCACTGTGAGTTTGAGGCCAGCCTGGTCTACAAAGTGAGTCCAGGACAGCCAAGGCTACAGAGAGAAAGCCCTGTCTCGAAAAAAAAAAAAGAATATGCTGGCAATTAAGCGGCTAATATTAGACTCCCCCAAGACTGTCCTACAGCCATGGGCTTTCCCACTTGCTCCCCAGGTTCTGAAAACCTGACTCTGAAGCTTATTAATTATTAATAAGCCTAAGCCTTATGCTTTGTCTTGTCCTCTGACTAACTCATGTGGGGAGTGTGGCAATAAGCCTTTCGGAGGCCCATAGAGAATGGTGAGTAAAGTGTCAGGGGCTCCTAAGACTCCACGAATGATCCTGATCCACTACACACAGTGTTGATCTACCAGGGACTCCTAGCACGATAGCGAGGCCTGAAAATGGATCCGAGGCCAGAGCAGTGACTGCTTCCTTCTTCTTTACAGATGTCTCCTGAGGGACCTTGCCACCCCACATGCCCCACATTTCCTCAAAGCTATACCAACCTAACTGGTTGCTATTGGTGCTGGAGGCTAGCACGGCATGGTCTGATTGGCCCATTAAGCCTTTAAAGGACTTTACACTGGGAGATAAAGTTAGATCTACACCTTTCACTCTGGTCTCCAGGATGATTCCCAGGATTCTGTGTGTGATCCATCACCACCGACACCACTTCCCTCCTGGTTCCTGGTCCCCACAAACTCATAATTTCTTATCCCATTGCACTAACCAAAGTTCAGCTAAGTAGCTGATTACCTTTCTTCTGCTTCATATGTCCACCTGTCCTAGTGGTGAACACTTTTCCTGCCTGGCTCTATCCCATAGTTTCTCTCTCCTTGCCAGAAGTCCCGTCTTCAAATCCTGCCTCACTTTATTGTCCATCATTGTTGGCAGGTGATGATGTTTCCACACAGAACACAAGAGATTATTCCTACATCATAAAGGTTGAAAAAGTCAATCTTCACTGGTTTTCATTCTCATCTCCTAGTGTGGTATGCTTCCCAGTCTGATAGCTGCAGGCTCACCCTCAACAGAAGTCTAACTGTCCCCCAAGTGACCTAGAAAGCCTTATATAGGAAACATTATCGGGAATAGAAAACTTGGAGGTGGGAAATACCTCATAACCTAATAACTCTGGCGTTTCTTCCAAAGCACCCAGGTTTCATTCCCAGTACATAAGTACACTGCTATCTATATCTCAAGTTTCAAGGGTTCTGGTACCATCTGCTGGCCTCCCTGGCCAATAGGCATGAATAGCACAAAGATACACATACAGGCGAAACACTCATACAAATAAAATAACAATTAAAACTCTTTTATGAGAGGGGGAGAATGATATATGTCTGATTACAATAGCTTTGCAAGATTTGAGCTATACCTACGAACAGTGATTGCTACGTACTTTTATTTAGGAAAAAAAAAAACCATGGTGCCAACTGAGGCACATCACAGAGCCTTCATTGTAGAAAGACAATTAATCTATTCACCTCTAATGTCAAGTCTCTCAGCTCATGAGCTACATGTAGACATCCAATTAGACCTAGCACATTTGTGGAAGATGCTCTTTTTTCCATGGGATAGTTTTGTCTTCTGTGTAAAAATTCAACTATCTATAGGTCTGTGGGTTTATTTCTGTGTCTTCAATTCGATTCCATTGATCAATCTTTCTAGTTTTATGCCAATACTATGCAGTTTTTTTTATTACTATTGCTTTGTACTATGACTTGAAATGAGGTATGGTGATACCACCAGAAATTTTTTTGTTGTGCAGTATTGTTTTCACTATACTGGACTTTTTATTTTTGTATAAAGTTGAGAATTGCTCTTTCAATGTCTATAAAGAATTATGTTGGAATTTGGTTTGCAATTCTGAACTTGTTTCGTAGAGCAGGCTGGCCTCAAACACAGCAATCCACCTGCCTCTGTCTCCCCAAGTGCTGGGAATACAGGTGTGTGCCACCATGCCCAGCTCTTTCCTGTATTTCTTCTGGTTAAACTTTATTCCCTTATTACACTCCTGTATAATTTATTGGCCTGCCTGATATTTATACAGCTTGTAGCAGATTTTGTCCTACTTTAAATCAGTGATCTTAAGGTTGAGAAGGTATATATTTCATACATTTTTATTTATAAGTCAACCCTGGTATTCCACAGCCATCTCCTTTGCATGGCACAGCTATAAAGCACAATGTTGCATCGTTGTTATTAGTGAAGGAATTAACGAGCTTTGCTCAGCTTTAAGGCAAGGAAACAGAGACTCAGGGACAGAAACATATGGGTGGAATAGGCTATGGACCAGCTTGTCTATGTTAAGAAAATACTCTCTTCTACATGTTTCAATGGACTATCAACACCTAAGACTTACCCTGGACCCTCTAGGGGTGGGAGCTTAGACTGAAACAAAATATCTCTGTGCTCTCAATTGTGCTGCTTACTTTAATTTCATAGGTGGGGAATTTCTACTTGTGCAAGGCCATCTAGGTTTTAAGGAACTGAAATGAGGTATAAATATTTAAGGCTCAGACTCCTTACCCTTAAAGTTTTCACTATCTTTTTCTTATGTAAATATTATTTGTTAATGTTTAGATTTCCAGGTACCATCCCCAAAATTTCCAGTGAACTAAGTTTGAGAATTTACACATCTAACAGGAGCTACAGTGCTGCTGATCTTGTAGAGGTGGAGGGCTCACTCTGAAAGTGACTGCTCTGGAATGCAGTTCTAAAGCAGATATTCAAGCATCCAAATTAGAGTTACCAATACAGTCTCATGAGTTATGGCTGAATCTTTCACTTCATATACCCGAACTCCAAACCTAGCCATAAACTTATTTGTCTTAGGTCTTAGTTGTGTGTTTAGTGTATGGGATTGTTTCTCAGGCTGTGGGTTGGGTCTGGCAGAGCCTCTGCATTTACTCTTGCCGCCACTAGATGAAGCTCCTGCTGCTTTTTCTCTCATCGACCAAGAGAATTTGTGGTCTGACTACTAGGTGAGTTCAATGGGCACTGAGCCCATTACACCAGGGTTAGTCACAGTTGTTTTGTTCCGGTGTTAACTATACGTATCTCATTCATTTCAACACAGCTAGAACATCTAAGTTAAAGTATACAGTTGGCTTTAGGGCAGTAATCCATGACAGTTTTACACACACACACACACACACACACACACACACACACACACACACACTTGTTCCAGTCAAATGGATCAGTGGGTAAAAGTACTTGTCATGAAGTGCAGAACCTACATGATGCAAGCTGTGAAAGTGAACCAATGCCCACAAGTTGTCTTCTGACTTCCATACATAAGCTGTGTCACCATACACCTCTCTCATATATACATGTAATAAGTTAATACCTGTAATAAAATATTAACATCCATATGTACACACTCATCTCCCTTTGCCTTGCACTCACTTGTATCACACTCAGTGTTGGCATCTGGGAGGTACAAACAAGAGACATGATGAAAAACATGGACCTACTGTCCACTCCTAGACAAAACTGATAGCTTACTTAACATATCTCAAAAGCACAACCCTCAGCTGGCATTGCTTGTTTAGTTTAAATATTTGTTAGAAGATAACAAATAGACCTCAAGTTTTCTTTCTCATGTACTGGAGATTAATCCCAGGGCCTTGTACATGCTAAGCAAATGCTCTAACCACTGAGCTGTGTCCCCAGCCCTTTAGTCAGTATTCCTAAGGGGAGGCTGGTGGGAGCAACAATCTGAAAGGAGGGCCTGTTCAAGGGGAGTGTTTTGTGGCTGCATATAAGTCAATGCCACTATCTGATTGTTGGGCTAGGGAATTAAACCTAAGTGCAGTGAAAGTTCTCAGTAATCCAAAGATCAACTTGGAGGCCTATTGCAAAGCTTTCAGACATGTTGTGCAAAGTGGTAGGTGAGGATAAGTTCCCAGGCCCAACCCAGGAGACTGTTATTAGAGGTTCAGGAAGTTTTATTGGTGGTATAGGAGTCAGGTGAAGGGAGGTTTTTTTTTTCCACAGTGATGACACCCTATGCAATTGAGCCAGCCTGCCCATGAATACAACTCTATCACCGACAAAACATTTTTTCTTTAAGTCATTAAAGTCTAAAGAGATAAGTATGAAATCAATATTCTACAGGAGATAAAAATCAATTTTAGAATCACACTCCACCACTTTTTGAAAAAATCTAAACGGAAATAACCCTTGTTTCATCACCTACATTCCACCATACATCACCTGTATGCATCCTACACATCGCCACATACGTCCTACAGGAAGCTCTTCCTGAAGCGTTCTGAGAGATTTTGTGTTTCTTTATGATTGTGTGTGTGTGTGTGTGTGTGTGTGTGTGTGTGTGTGTGTGTGTGTGCATGTCTTTTTCATTGCTGAGAAAGCAGAGACTTCAGGGGCTTGCTGGCCAGCCAGTTTAGCCTTAATGGTGAGTTTCAGACCAGTTAGACTATGACTGAGATATATCCCTGCTGGAGCCAAGTCCAAAAGCCAGAAGGATGAAATAAACATGTTTGATGATTTAATGAATGTGGTCTGTTTAATACACACACACACACACACACACACACACACACACACACACACACGAGCCACATGCTGTATGCCAAGTATTACTTTGGGCACTAAATGTCAACTGGTGCAAAATGATGAAAGACACAGTGAGGACAGGAGACTAATAAAGACCTGCAAGGTGAACCACTAGGAAAGAAGTGCAGAGGAGGAGGGGCTGCCACAACAGAGAAAAGGAGCAGATTGATACCACTTTGGATGTATTGCAGGAAGGTTAAGGAGGTATATTTAAACTAACATTTGAGTTTAAAGCAGGATAGAGATTGAGTTAAGGGATGCCAGAGCACACTCATAAGAAAATGTGAGGGCAACAGCAAAGACTTCCTCATAGGACTGACTAGGAAAGTCTGTGGGTTGAGGAGAATGACCTGGGTGAAAAGGTGTTAAAAGCTGTTGCGCCTTAGAGCCCTTCGTAAGGAATATAGTCTTTTACTAAGGTGCAATGGGAAATCTTTGGAAAATTCTGGTATGAGCTATGCTTTAAAAAGATCACATGTGCACTGAATCTATGCAATGGGGACAAAAAAGTCAAAGCAGAATAAGCATTTTGGGAAGTCATGGCAGTGGTTCAGATAAAAAATGATGGTATTGGGCCATGTTAGCATCATTGTTTACAGAGTAAAGTCACTGAATTTCACCTTAATTTTGGAAGATAAGTTTATTAGTGAGATTTAACACTATTTCATACACTTCTTTACTTATAATTTTGTGTGTGTGTGTGTGTGTGTGTGTGAGAGAGAGAGAGAGAGAGAGAGAGAGAGAGAGAGAGAGAGAGAGAGAGACAGAAATTTGTCTATGTTTCCTTTGCCTCTTGTCTATTGAGTGAATCCTTGGTTTGAAATTTTGATAACATCAATCTATATAATAGCCAGATGTAAATAAGTATCATCTCATGCACAAAAGAATTTTGGGCGGAGGGCTAATTGAGAAGGAGCAAACAATAATGATTGGGGTATTAGGGGGCAACTGAGGCAGAATATATCAAATATGAAATTGTCAAAAATAATTTGGAGGGTAAACCAACACAGACTGGAAGCGAGGAAGGTAAGAGGACATTGAATGTGTTGTCTGTTGAATTCTGGTTTTTCTTCTTCTCTGGAGTATTCAGTGTCTACTGAGGCCTCCAGGACCATCTCTTTCCTCTTCCCCTTGGAGACACATGTCATCCCTGTAGATTCAATTCAGAGCTTGGTTCTTGGGCCTAGCATAAGAAATAAGAAAGGTTATGTTATCCGCTTCACCAAAGCATTGTATAAACCTGCAGGTGATTTTTACTGATTTCATTTTCTCAAGGGAAAAATGCTTCAGCTACGGGTCATACACCTTTGGAAAACCATTTTGAGCTATACATTTAGGATAGTAGTGGGAAGAAGTCAAGACTACTCCTGCTTACATTGCCTAGTCAGTTGTATCTACTTGCTCATCAGATTTATCATGCAATATAATATAGTCAACTGAATCTAACAGGCATCTCTCTGTGTGTTTCTCTCTGCTTCTCTTTTATAAATCAGGTGGTAGTTTTATTAGTTTTCTGAGAAGCAGAAAATCACTACTTTCTATGCCATGGAGTTAACATTGCTTAAGAGAAAAGAAAAAATTCAGCTCTTTGCTTTTGAAGTATAGCTTAATAGGACCCAAATGTCATATTTGCAAGTTTTTATTTCAGAAACTTGGATTCCTGTACATCTACAGTGCCTGCTACCAAACGTGATGAAACCCTGAAGCCCTATAATTTAAAAGCCTTTACAGCCAATCATTGACAGCTCTAACCTGATATCACTGGTTTCCATAAAAAATAAAATAATAAAATAAGCAGAGGTAACATGGTCTTGACATTTCTCTGGTTTCTGCCCTGCCCCCTCTAACTTATCTGACACTTGCCATTTTTACTATCATCACCTTTTCCGACATCTTTTCCATATTTTTCCTTTTTTTTTTTTAAAGCTCAAACCTAAAGAATATGTCTGTAATTATTTAAGTACAGGCAGTATGGTGTGCCAGTATATATATTGTTAATGTACCTGTAGACTACAGTCTGAAGGCTGAGTAGATTTGATGAAAGCAGAGAGAATTAGAAGTGCCTGGGGCGTGGTGCCAAATGCAGAGCCTTAGTCTACAGTGGCTCTCAAACATAAAGCCCAGCTACTGGCCTTCAGTAAAGCCTGAAGGTCCCATTTCATAGTTCCTGGGGTTAGAGCTGAAGCTGGGGTTTGCTTGGGATATCCCTTTCCCACATGCTGGCAACATGTTTTTAATACACTCATATATAGTTATTCAAATGTCTGACTGAGGTTTAGAGGTTATATTGGGCTAATAAGTTCCTAGTCAATTTTGAGGTCAGATTGCCTGCAAATGACACTGAGCTCAGGCCTTTACTAGCTAAGGATCCTGATACAGTCACTTAAATTATTTCAACCTCAATTTTTTTTTGTCACAATAACATGAGCATGAAGGAAACACTGTTGAGTGTCTAGCCAGTGTGGTACATTGCTCTTGGTCAGTAGCACTGAGTAAGTTTTACTTTCATTTCTTTTCAAAATCTGGGTCTGGATGGACTAAAATTACAACTTGATAAATTAAATATATTACCTCCAGACTTGATGATGTGATTGCAGAAGCTACAAGCCCATTTAGTGGTTTTAGTTTTATTCTGACAGAAACTGGATCTTTTCCTCCCCCCTCTATTTAACCAAGTTCACATTCTTTCTTCATTAATAAAATAAAATAAAACAACAGTAACAACAAAAGAATACACACACAAAACAACAGTAACAACAACAACAAAAATTCATGGAGTCCATTTTGTATTGGCCAAGTACTTCTGGGCATGAGGCTTACCTTAGAGTTTAGTGTCACTCCATTGAAGAAAACTGATTTTTCCCTTTCCTAGCAGCTATATATTAAAAATAGCTTCTTGCTTAAGGGGTAAAAGTTACTTCAACTTCCCCTTCTCCACGCTAAGATCTGTCTAGCTTGAACTTATGTAAGTCTTAATCATGGAGGATATTGGCAAAACCCATTGTTATTTTTTTTTTCACCGCCTACATATTATGTATATTACTATCCCAGTTCTTCTACAATTAATTTCATTCTGTTTGGAGCAATACTATACCAAAAAAAGTGCCCTTTCTTTCCCCTTCCAATCTAGTTCATATTTATATTTTCTTTGTGTTCGTGTACTTAAGTGTTCCCTTCAATGAATGTTACTGGGCCACAGAGTTCGGAACTACCTAGAGCAGCACTCCTCACATCTCAGTGTTTATACGACCCAACCACCTGAGGATTTGATCGCTAGGTCTTAGAATGAAGCTCTGAGTGCTGCTTTCCCACACATTACCCCGTCTTACCACTGTTGCAGAATAAGACCACATCTGTAGAAACAAAGACCTTTTTTAGCATCCTGCCACGCCTTGTTCTGAGAAATTCTGACCTTGTACTTTGTAACATAATTTATTATTCCTTCTTGCACTCTTTTTCTTACGCTGTACAAATAGGTCTAAAACATACCTTGGAATACTACTTGTTAAAGTTATACAAACATTAATTATAAAGAGATTTTTGCATGGTAATACTCAAAATACAAAGGCTGAAAGGCTCCGGAGACACTGAGCCTGTTGATATTGCCTTACTGATGACAAGCTTGCAATTTTTCCTGGTGAACAAAAATGAAGAACATTTCCCGATCATGGACTGAAAAATAATAATGAAAACAGAGGCTCTCCTGGTAGTGCCTCAGAAGGGTGGTACTCCAAGATTAGCCAGGCTGTAGCCCACAGCTACTTTACTTTCTGCTGTATATATGGCCTGGTCCCTCAAAATACGGGAAGAGCTCAGGTTGAATTTCCAAGCTGCACGTCCATGGGTTTATGTTGAATGCTGGAAAAGGCATTCTTTCTCGGTGAGAGCAGGCCTGGAGCTGACACACATCCATAACCTGTCCATGATAAAGTAGATAGAAATTAAAATTTACTTCACTTTCAATATGATCATCTGCTATCTTAACTCCAGGCCCCTTTTTCCAGCACCATGCTTGTGGAAATGTAGAAATTCACTTGAGTCCTTTTCCTCAGAAGATTTTATTAATATAATTCTTTATGTGGTCAGAGCAGAAACTGAAAGTACAGCTCATAAATGCCATAAATTTAAAATAAGATTCAAACACAAATTGCCATTTTGTTATATTATGCTATAAAGTTTATATATTTAGAAACCTTCGGTAATGCCTCATGCTTAAAAAAATAAGTAAATACATTGAAAATATCTCAAATAATCCCTGAATTTTTATATCGCTACAGGTATTTTCTGAATCTTGCTCTTTCCAGTGCATAGTGCTTTAACTTGCTTTTTGTTGATATTTCTAATCAAACCTTTCATGTTTACAACCACATAATTCTATACTCATGCCCTTAACAATAGCAGCAACACATGGGACAATCAGTAGGTGGGAAAAAGCAGCACACTAAATCCTCAATCTTTTTATCTAGGAATTCAGGAATAAGGGGTATTCAACTAACAGGACAGGCAGCATATACTTTGATCATTCATTTTTCCTCCTTCATCTTTTAAGACAGTGATTCTCAACCATCCGAATACTGTCATCCTTTAATACAGTTCCGCATGCAATGGTGACCCTCCTCACTATAAAATTGTTTTAGTTTCTATTTCATAACTATAATTCTGCTACTATTATGAGTTATAATGTAAATATCTGTATTTTCTAGTGGTCTTAGGTGATGCCTCAGAGTCTTTTGACTCTGCAAAGGGGTTGCGACCCACAGGTTGAGAAATGCTGCTTTAAGTGAACACACATCTGCTTTGAGTGGAATACACATTCGCTGCTCTCTGCTGCAGATAAAGTTCTGATGCCATTGGGAAACAGTTAAATCTTCACTGATAATAAGCATTTTATACTTGGTATTTAAAGCATCATACTGGAAGAACTCATACTAACACCCACTCAAAGCAAACACTTATATTACAACTATGTAGTGTTAGTCTCTTGTCCCTCCAGAACCATAAGTTTCCTCCTGTAAGTTGCTTTAGTCATGGTGTTTTATTGCAGCAACAGAAAGAAAATCAGTATAAGAAGCAACTCAAAGGAGGGTCTAATTTTGGCATACATCTTTGGGTGTACACGCTGCAATGGAGAGGAAATTGTATCAAAAGGTTGCGGTAGCAAGGATGACAATACTCTTACCTACTCACCTCGACGCAGCAGGAAGCAGACTACAGATAGGAAGTGGCGCCAGGCTACAAACCCTCAGGGCCATGTCCTAGTGATTCACTGCCTGTGGCAAGGCTCATCTTCCTAAAGAAAAATTCATAACTTTCCAAAATAACACCATATCAAGTGTTCAAACAACGAACCAATAGGGGACATTTTACGTTCAAAGCACAGCATTCAATTGCTTCCTGTTCCTCACCAAAATTTACTTCCATAAACTGTTCATCTGAGGATCAGAAATCCGAGCCATTGCTCATCTGTCACCTGACTATCCCTACCAACAGATTTTGTGTGCGTCAGACTCTTTTTTCCCTCAAGTCTCATCCTCACAGCCTGTTTTCTCTACTTCACCACACACTTGGGGAAGGGCTTTGCTCAGAGTTTGGGTAAAACCACAGACATGTCTCTGT
Source organism: Acomys russatus (assembly GCF_903995435.1). Taxonomy (NCBI): domain Eukaryota; kingdom Metazoa; phylum Chordata; class Mammalia; order Rodentia; family Muridae; genus Acomys; species Acomys russatus. Next base: position 45,907 of record NW_026131588.1, read on the forward strand.
TTTTGTACCTCCAAAATGAGACAAGTGAAGCCCTAATTAGCTAAAATTCTTTTTATCAATAGTTGTTGCTGAGCAAAATTTATTTGCTGCACAGAGTTAAAGATGAGAGTTCTCTGTGTGTTCTTACAATTTCTAGACTAATTGGTTAGGGATTAAGATGTCTTCTGGTCTAGATAGACTCAGAGATGGATTTTTTTTTTCAATAGAGCTATGTAGCATCGAGCTTGTAGAATTTAATAGCACAAATATTTATCAGAATAGGTTAAGCAGTTGATGGTAGTATTTCAAACCATTCTTTCTAGCCAAAGCAAACTGTCATTTTAGCCAACACATAAAGCATGCCTAACAAGCCAACATCAGCATTGCCACAAGCTCACCTTGTTGAAAGGGGTGGAAGAAGGGACAGGGAGAGCTAGAATTGTAACTAACTTGAAGTGATACTTTCAGGTCATGAGATCTGTATATATTCAGAATTTAGGAGAACAGTATGACAGTGGAAACCTTCGCTGGGACAAGTTACCCAGACTAAACAAAGACAGAATTCAGTTAATTACCTAGTGGTGTTGATGGATGTAGGTGGCAAGACTGCAGGCTGAAAACTTCCTGCTTCCTCAGTAGATAGGAATAAGCCTAAACTACTAATGACCATCTTGGCCTGATTGCTTTCATTGTTGAATCAATGAAGCAAAGGTAAAATAGGATGACTCAAACTATTGAATAGCCTATTTGTAAGAGAATATAAAACCATATCCACATTTTGGTATTGTTATAAAACCAGTCCTGTGACCTCTAGCATTTTAGTTAACATTTTTAGGAGTTCATTTCCTCGTATGTGAAATAACAGCTACCTCACACCCACATAAGAGGATTCAAGACAAAGGCTAGTGTCTAGAAAAGTTTTGTTTCCTGTTTCCTTCTGCAGCAGAGGTTAATTTACTGCTTTACAAAAAAAGGGGTTGGGGAGGGGTGAGGCCATTCTCCAGCATTTTTTGCTGAGAAACATTTATCTAATATGTTTTTTTGATTTCAAGCAGCAATATGTGAGCATCTTTTGTGGCAACCAAAGCAGTGCTTTGTGTCAAGAGGAATAAAAGAAATACAGGCAAGAGAGGGGAAGCCATTTATCTAAAAGACCACTGAGTACCCTCACACAGATTTTTCCTGCTTTAAATCAGGTACAGCCATGAACCATTCATTCTCACATATGGATTCCTTTCCTCTGCTGTAGGTTAAAACAATTGAACTTGAAGAGGGCCTGTGGAAGACTACTTTGAAGCTAGCATGACAATAAGCACATACCTTATAGTCTACAGAGTCTTTGGTTTTGACCCTCTGAGCCATACAACCTCAGCAGGAGTCAAGGTAAGACTGAGTTCTAAAATTGGCAGCCACTGTAGAAGAGCATCCTTAGTGTACTGTTTCTTATGCTTTATTTTTTAATCAGAGTTTAAGTTTATTTCTCACACTGAAAATAGGTTGAAATTATATTTAAAAGGATTCTGAATCTTATCACCAACAACCAGTTTTAGCAAATTGTTGTTTCCAACTGTTTTCTATACCTTTGTTCTCTCAAAGAAAAGGGGTCGCTGTAAGTTTTAGCATCTTCATCATTTGAAAAAAAATGTATGATTGTGCCCAGTAATTTTCTTTTATTAATATCAATGGAAACACTAAGAAAAAGAATCTCATACCATAAGAATCAAACTATAGATTTAAAACTTCAAAGAATCATGACATGATGTGTACTAAAATGGCTCCGAAATATCTAATTACATACATATTATGCTCATAGATACCTAAATGTGTTTCATGAGTGTGTGTCTCTACATTCATAGCGTAGCATCACTCTGAATGTAGATATATATGGGACTTAACTTTGCCTTTTTCCTTGAATTTATATCTTACTGCTAAAGCATCCTACCAGAGTAGTATTGGGCACACCTTACAATCTCCTGTGTTGTGTTCCCTTTACTTTATCTATAAAATGCTATTATTACTTCATGAGGGCTAGAGTATCAAATTAGATTTTATTTGAAACACTTGGTACATTGCCTGGTTAGTTGAATGAAACAAGAGAGAGTTATCTACATGTCCTTTGCAAGTCACTCTAAAAGACTTTAATTACTTCACAACATGAAAATAGCCCTCCACTTGGAAAACAAGAGCACTGCAATCCAGTTGTTTGTTTGTTTGTTTGTTTGTTTCTGTTGAGCAGCTAGATAATTTGGGAGAGTTATTAGATATGTTGAAAATTATTTTAGGTTATTTTTAGTTTAAAATTAACTAGGTGGGTGATGAGCAGTTGATCTTATAAATTATTTTTAATTAGCATACAAAGGAGCAAGCTCCCTTTTAACATTTGTATACATAGTTTGGTTTTCTACTCACCTCCTCCCAAACCCACCCATCTCCCCATCTCCTTGCCCTCACTCCCCACTTAGACACTAGGGCTCCACTATTCTCCCTTTCTATCCCACATTTTATTACATTCCTTAATCTCCTTCCTAAAGCTGTTTACCTTCCCATGAACCCCTTTCTAAATCCATGACCTATTCTCACAGTCACTCTTCTGTACGTGCACATATATAAAAATTAGAAGCTAGGACTCACACGTGAGAAAGCATGTGAGGTATTCGTCTTTTTGAACTCAGGCTATCTCCTTTAATGTAGTATTTTTCCAGCCCCATCTACCTGCCTACAAATTTATAACTTCATTTTTCTTTATAGATGAATAAAAGTTTCACTGTATTCGTGTATTCCACTTTCACAGCCCATTCATCTCTGGTGACCATCTGATGTCCTTGCTACGGTGACCATCTGATGTCCTTGCTACAGTGACCATCTGATGTCCTTGCTACGGTGACCATCTGATGTCCTTGCTACGGTGACCATCTGATGTCCTTGCTACTGTGACCATCTGATGTCCTTGCTACTGTGACTAGAGCAACAACTTTCATGGATGTCCAAGTGTTTCTTTGGTAGAATATAGAATCCTTCAGGTGTACATACAGGTGTACTATAGCTAGCTTATATAGAAGTTCTATTTTTAGTTGGTTGAGAAACTCCCATACTGTTTCCTACTGTGACAGAATCAGGTGACATGAACAGTAAATATGATATCTTTGCCATCATTTGCTGTAATTTATTTTTTATGTTATTCTGATTTTTCTTTTTAGCGATTTTTAAAATTATATTTATTTTTACATATACATTAATATTATTATGCATAAAAATAAACTACATACAGCAAGAAGAACCACAAAACAATCAGGAGTTATATAAATGTTATATTCTTAGTGTTTTGGCTATTTGTATTTGGCAGCCTTAAAGAAAGCATCTTTCCTATCTTGATGCATCTAAAATTCCGAATGTAAATCAATATCTATCATATCTTATCTCTACCAACTTAAAACATCTATCTAGACCTAAAAACATCTTAATCCCTAACCAATCAAGCTTAATTGTAAGACTAAACTAGTGGTCTTCAAGCCCATAAGAGACTTGAGAAAGAATAAAACGTAATTACCAAAGTAAACAGGAAGTGCAGGTTAGCAGCTTCCAAAAGGAAAAAATGACAGAGACAGTTTGCTGCCTGAACAGTCACTGAAAACTCTCTATAACGTTGGAGTATTATCTTCAGCCTTCTGGCCCAATATATCGGACAGACATATTTGTGAGACAGGAACTATTCAGTACTTACTTGCCCTGTTTTGGTAGAGTTTGGCTGACTCTGCCTGCATCCAAGCTTGCCCATTTTTAGGCAGTGTTCTCTCTGTGGCAGAAACAAGGACATTTTGCCCAGTGGCTGGTTTACTGCATTTGAAGCCATGTCCATAAGGAGGTTCTTTGATGCTCACCATCTTCTTTGAGGTAGGCTGGGTGTTGCCAGGAGTTAACGTGTCTTGTCAAAGAATCATTAAAATAATAAAAGCATCTTTAAATGCCATATTTTGTATATCTCTGAGGCTTTTGAAGACCTTATCTAACTCTTTTACCTTATATATCTATAAATCATATGTATCTATTAAACCTAGGATGTATAGTCTTGTGATAAAAATAGACTAGTATTTGACATGACCATGATTTGATCAACTAACAATTAGCTTGTATTGATTATTTACAAGGCATTGGAAGTAAACCTTGTATTATAATTGAGTTGTATAGGGTACAATACCTCATATTAGAGTATAAATATATATAATGTGTGTGAAGACTAATCTTAAATTTGAATTCTATACCAATGTATCCAAATTAAACTTACTTTGCATCAATACACAAAATTCTATACCAATGAATTAAAAATACCCTTATTTGTGATGTTATTCTGATTATTGTAAATTGAAATTTCAAAATAGTTTTAATTTTAATTTTCCTGATGGATAAGGATGTCAAAAATTAAAAAAAATATTTGGCATTCGCTTGTGTTTCTTCTTCTGATATGTGTCAGTTTAGTTCGTTGTCCCATTTATTCATCAGCGGGGTAGACTTGGTTTTTAATGTCTGCAGTTCTAATAGAGTCTAGACAACAACTCCTCCCTGAAGTATAGCTACCAAAGATTCTTCTCCTATTCTTCAGGCTTTCTACTCACTCACGGGATGGTTTCCTTTTCCGTATAGTTTTCTAATTTTACGTTGCCTCACTTGTCAATCCTTGGAACAATTTCTTATGTCTTGCCTATACTAATATCTTGAAGTGTTTCCTATGGTTTCTTCTAGATGTTTCAGCCTTTAAGATTTTTAAATTAAAGTCTCTGGTCCACTTTGAATTGATTTTTGTGCAGGGTAAGAGATAAAGATCTAATGTCACTCTTGTGCAGAAGATATCTCGTTTCTAGCATCATTTGCTGAATTGACCATTTTATTCCAGCGTATGTTTTTCACATTTTTATCAGAATTTAAGTGGCCACAACTATCTGGGTTTATTTCTCTGACTTCCATTTATTCTCTTAGTCTAACTTGGAACTTAATAGTACATAGGGAGTCGACGGTAACAGAAAACAAAGGGCTGATGTACAATTTCAGGACTAACTTTTGTTCTAATACTTGAGGAAATTCCTCATCCCTTTGACAACATGCCAAAGGTAACTCATTATTGTCTTGGAAAATGTAGTGTACTTTTCTTTTTAATTTATTTATTTATCATAATTTATTCTTCTTACATCCTAATTGTTATCCCTTCATTTTTATCTTCCCATTCCCACCCTCCCTCCCTCTTCTGCCCTATTCCTCTCTCCTAGACCTCTGACTTTCCTCCCCCACCCTCTGACCACAACCTATCAGGTCTCATCTGGATAGCCTGCATCCTCTTCCTCTGTATGTGCCCAGGGCCTCCCTGCCCAGGGGAAGTGATCAAATCTCAGGCAACTGGGTTCCTGTTAGAGGCAGTCCCTGCTCCCCCAACAGCCATGGAGAATTAACTGTCCATTCACTGTATCTGCACATGGAGTCTAGGCTCTCTGTATGCATTGTCCTTGGTTGGTGCATCAGTTTGTGCAGCCCCCCCCACCCCGGGTCCAGATCCACTGGCCTTGGTGGTCTTCCTGTGGGACTCCTGAACCCTCTGGGTCTTTTCTTCCTCCATTCTTCCATACCACTCTCAGTGATCTGCCTGGAGTCCAACTATGAGTCCCAGCATCGTTTCTGATTCCCCACTGGGTGGAGTCTCTCAGAGGACATCTATGTTGGGCTAATATCCACTTATAAGTGAGTATATACAATGTGTGTCTGTCTGGGTCTAGGTTACCTCACTCAGGATGATCTTTTCTAGCTCCATCCATTTGCCTGAAAATTTCAAGATTTCCTTGTTTTTAATAGCCGAGTAGTATTCCATTATATAAATGTACCACCATTTCTTTTTTCCTTCCTTCCTTCCTTCCTTCCTTCCTTCCTTCCTTCCTTTCTTCCCCTTCCTCCTCCTCCTTTTGTTTTTGTTTTTGTTTTTCAGTTTTTTGAGACAGTTTTCTCTGTATAGCCTTGGCTGTCCTAGACTTGCTTTGTAAACCAGGCTGGCCTCAAACTCTGCCTGCCTCTGCCTCCCGAGTGCTGGAGATTAAAGGCTTGTACCACCACCACCACCACCATGCCTGGCTGTACCACAGTTTCTTTATCCATTCTTCGGTTGAGGGACATCTAGGTTGTTTCCAGATTCTGCCTATTATGAATAAAGCTGCTATGAACATAGTTGAGTAAATTTCCTTGTTGTATGGTATAGCATTTTTTGGGTATATGCTCAGGAGTGGTATAGCTGGGTCTTGAGGTAGCACTATTCCCAACTTTCTGGGAAAGTGCCAGATTGATTTCCAAAGTGGTTGTACAAGTTTGCACTCACACCGGTAATGGAAGCGTGTTCCCCTTCCTCCACATTCTCAACAGCATTGAATTTTTTTATCTTAGCCATTCCGGTAGGTTTAAGATGGAATCTCAGCATTGTTTTAAATTTATATTTCCCTAATAACTAAGGACCTTGAATATTTCTTTAAATGTTTCTTGGCCACTCAATGTTCCTTTGTTGAGAATTCTCTGTTTAGCTCTGTAGTCCATTTTTTAATTGGATAATGTGGTTTAGTGGTGTTTAATTTCTTAAGTTCTTCATATATTAGCCCTTTGTTAGATGTGGGGTTGGTTAAGACCTTTTACCAGTCTTTTAGGTCATTGTTTTGTTCTGTTACCAGTGTCCTTTGCTGTACAGAAACTTTTCAGTTTCATGAAGTCCCATTTATTAATTGTTGATCTTAGAGCCTGAGCTATTAGTATTCTGTTCAGGATATTGGCTCCTGTCCTTATGAGTTCAAGGCTCTTCCCCATCTTTTCTTCTAACTGATTTGGTGTGTCTGGTTTTATTTTGAGGTCTTTAGTCCACTTGGACTTCAGTGTGGTGCAGGGTGATGAGTATGGATCTATTTGCATTTTTCCACATGTAGACATCCAATTAGACCAGCACCATTTGTTGAAAATGCTATATCTTTTTTATTGTATGGATTTAGCTTCTTTGTCAAAAATCAAATGTCTATACATGTGTGGGTTTATTTCCGGGTCTTTGATTCCATTGATCCATTTGTCTGTTTCTGTGTCAGTACTATACAGTTTTATTACTGTTGCTCTATAGTAAAGCTTTCAGGGATGGAGATACCTCCAGATCTTTAATTGTGCAAGAGTGTCTTAGCTATTCTGGGTTTTTTGTTTTTCCATATGAAGTTGAGACTTTTTCTTTCAAGGTCTGTAAAGAATTGTGCTGGTATTTTCATGGGAATTGCATTGACTGTGTAGATTGCTTTTGATAAAAAAGCCGTTTTTACTATGTTAATCCTACTGATCCATGAGCATAGGAGATCTATCCATCTTCTGATGTATTTTTAAATTGTTTTCTTCAGAAACTTGAAGTTTTTTCTTTTTAAATTTTTTTTCTTATTTAATTAATTTACTCAGATTACAACTCAATTGTTATCCCCCAAAAATGTGCAGCCCAGGCTGGCCTTGAATTCATGATCCTCCTGCCTCTGCCTCCTTCAGCAAATCCTACCGGCATGTACCACCACAACCACAACCGGTGAAGTTTTTTTTTAAATACAAGTCTTTTACTTGATTGGTTAGAGTTACACCAAGATCCTTTTTTTTGGTTTTGGTTTTGGTTTGTTTGGTTTTTTTTTGTTTGTTTGTTTTTGGCTATTGTGAAAGGTGTTGTTTCCCATTTTTTTTTTCCTCAGCCCATTTGTATAAAGGAGGGTCATTGATTTTTTTAATTAATTACTCTCATATCTGGCCATTTTGCTGAAGGTGATTATCAGCTATAGGAGTTCTCTGGTGGAACTCTGAGGTCACTTATGTACACTATCATATCTTCTGTAAATAGTGATATTTTTACTTCTTCCTTTCCATTCTCCTTTTTTTAGTCTTATTGCTCCAGCTAGAACTTCAAGTACTATATTGAAGAGCTATGGAGCGAATGGGAAGCCTTGTCTAGTCCCTGGTTTAGTAGAATTCCTTTCAGTTTTTCTCCACTTAATTTGATGTTGGCTACCGTTTTGCTGAATATAGCTTTAATTATGTTTAGGTATATGCCTTGTACCCCAGATCTGTTCAAGACTTTAAATATGAACAGATGCCAGATTTTTCTCAAATGCTTTTTCATCATCTAAAGAGATAACCATATGTTTTTTTCTTTTCCGTTTGTTTATACTGTGGATTACACTGATGGATTTCCATATATTGAACCATTCCTGCATGCATGGGATGAAGCCTGCTCGGTTATGGTGAATGATATTTTTGATGTATACTTGGATTTTGTTTGAGAGTAATTCATTGAGTATTTTTGCATCGATGTTCATAAGAGAAATTGGTCTGAAATATTCTTTCTTTGTTAGGTCTTTGTGTGGTTTAGGTATCAAGGTGACTGTGGCGTCATAGAACAAGTTTGGTAATGTTCCTTTCATTTCTATCTTATGGGATAATTTGAAGAGTATTGCTATTATCTCTTTGTTGAAGGTCTGGTAGAATTCTGTACTATAACCATCTGGCCCTGGGCTGTTTTTGTTGGGAAACTTTTGATGTCTGCTTCTACCTACACAGGAGATATAGAACTATTTAATTTGTTTACCCGATCTTGATTCAACTTTGGCAAGTGGAATCTATTAAGAAAATTATCCCTTTCATTTATATTTTCGAATTTTGTGGTGACTAGTCTTTTGAAGTAAGACCTAATGATTCTTTGGATTTCCTCAGTGACTGTTCTTATGTCTCCTTAATGTAGATTTTTTTGTGTGTGTGAAATTAACCTTCTCCCAGACTAGCCAAAAAATCCTGCTCAATATTAACAACACCATGCCTTTGCTTTAGTGCCTCTGATACCAGAAATGCCCTTGATCCTATCTGACAACTTAAAAGCTAACTCTGTGTTCAAGATCCAGTTGAGAGTATGATTCCTTTCTGGGTTACTCCACACCCACCAATTTGTGCTTGGTGAATGTATTTTAACTCTATTCTACAAAACTGGTTTTTGTTGGTATAGTAATAATAATTATAATTTGCTTCAGAATAACAATTAAATCAGTTCTCTCTTCCTAATACTATGATGCCTAGAGTGCTATTAACCTTATAATGGTGACTAATAAAGTGAATGATGGTTAAAGAGGACATAATTCCCTCACCTTTGAATTCCCTGCTGTAGAGTAGGAAAAACAACTCTAAGAATTACTAAAATATTTTTCTGAAAATTTTGCTGAAAAGAAAATGCAGAGCAATTAGACCAGGAAAAGCTGCCTGTGGATAGAATAATTTAACACCAAACACGGATGATGCCTCATCTTTCACAAACATGTATTCCTAGACCCAGCATTAATATTAGTGCTATTTGCATAACAGGGTTTTAAAGGCATTTCATGTGCCTTTTCTTGGATTTTATACCCTTATAATGCTCCTCATAGCCACAATTTATGCGTGACTTTGTGGTCAAAGAAGCAAAATTCAACAATAAAAAAATATTTCAAAAAAAATTATTTCAAAGTAGCTTAAATGTTAGAACTTGTATTTTTTTTTCAATCTTGAGGTGCATTCCAATTTACAGTTCTTCATAGTACCCAGAAAAATGTTATTTAACTGTCACCAAACACTTTTTATGATTCCTCTGTTCAGTTCCTCTTTCCCATTCCTCTCCTCTCCCTTCCTGTTTCCCACGAATGTGCACATGAGCAATGCATTTGCGTGGCTAGTAAGCTAACCTCTCCAACAAGGAAGACTCTGTTGTTTTCTGTATAAACTGAGGACAGTTACTGAAGGGGAGACATGATCTATAATTACAGGGTTGCTCAGGACCAGCTGTGAGAACTACACTAATTATCACCAGCATGAAGGAGAAAGCAGTCATGATGGCCCCATTTTTGTTGTGTGTGTGTGTTTTTAAGATACAGCCTTACTCTTAGCCTACACTGGTCTGGAGTCTGCTGTGTAGACCAGGCTAATCTCAAGAACATTGTAAGTCTTCATCTAAGCCTCCCAAACGTCAGGCTTCCATGAGTAAGCCTATACCAGGCTTGTGTATCCTATTTTTATAGATGAAAATTAATACCAAAGAAAATATTTTCCCAAGCTCACCAAATCAGCAAAAGAGCTGTGCCTTGACAATTGTCTTCCAATTCTTAAGCTGCTTTTTGGCTTTGGTCTAGTGTTTGCTTTTGTCTTGGTGGTAGTATAGTTTTAACCCAAAACTTTGTACATGTTGGGCAAATGATTTACCCCCTGAGTCACAACCCTGGCTTGTCTTCTAATGCCAATTCCAGTGTTTATTTTTACAGATATGTTACAGTTATTTTTGAATTATTAGAAAAATTACCCTTCAGCCTTTCTGTAAAAGTTCTATATTCTGAGTAGCCCCTTCTGATACCAAATAGCTTTGTGAGTTGCAAATAATAAATTTCTGAAAACATGTTACAATTATGTCTCACAAAATCAGTTTTAACACGTCATTAACAATCTAATAATCAGAGCATTTTGCCATATTTTTTTCAAAAGAGCATCTAATTGTACTTGAGAAAATTAGTACAGGTTTCATTTTTTTTTTTATTTGAAATCTCCCCTAGATCATTAACCACTAGTTATTCTAGGGTCAATGTCAAGTCACTATTATCTTAGGTCCCATTTTAATCCTATGCAGCTAGATCACACATTGCTATAGTAGTAATCATAGTAACCAAGTAACCAAAAAGTTCTACCACTGTCAAGGTACTTGTCATACAACAGAGGAAAGAGTTGCCTAATTCCTAAATGAGGGTTTAGTAATATACACAATAAAATAGCAAGACCTTTCATGGGGCAAAGGAGAAAATGAAGGAAGAGTCCACAAACCAATTCCTTCTTTAAAGTTACTAACCATACTGAACATTTTGAAGACAGTTTTGTGTCCTGGGGAAATAATAACATTGTTTGATATTTGCATAACACTTCACAGCTTAAAACGTACTTCATGTTAGTATCCTTAGTGTCTACATGAATTATATTTTCATAGAGACATTATAATAAATATGCATTCATGCTTAACTTGTATATCCAGTATTGGTACCTACAAGCAGTATTTCTATTGTTTTATAGAGTTATTTAGAAGGTGATTTTATGTCTGGTGCAGTTTGTTAATTCTGATTTGAAAAGGACAAATAACCCAATAAGGACACAAGAAGAGTTGTAGCCTATTAACTGACTTAGGGCGCCGCCCCCCCCCCCCCATTCCTCTAAATAACTGGAGAGGAAGGACTCCACAGTTTTCCATGAAAAAATGCTGACTGAAGGAGGAACGGTCACTGCATTACTATTTTGTGTTGTAGTCACTATAATTCAGCTCTCCCACCGTCCTCTATTAGTTAAAAATGTCCTAGCTCAAAATTATTTTGAATTGTTATTACTGTGTATGCCTTAGGCTCTGAAAACTGTGAAGACAAGTATGTTGTGATTGGGTTGTTAATGGCCTTTCTGGCTTATCTGGAAGCCTGATCTTGGCCTTTTCCTTTACCTTAGACATTACAGAAGCTTCAAGAAGAGGAAAGATTACCTTTCCAACTAGATGTGGTGGGGATGAAGTGAGGGGTAAGAAAAGCTGACAAAGGCTCATGGAGGATTCGCCCTAAGTTATGGTTTCAAAGAGTTGCAGCGTTCTCAGTGATGGAAACACACTAGAAAGCGTGGAGAGCAGAAAATTTGCTCTTCACAAAAACACTGCTTAAATAAAAGTGTTCCTTTGAGATATTGAAAATGATGACAGGCGTTTCCCTCCTAAACTTCCCCGTGGGAATCAGGTGTTAACAGTGCAGGACAGGGTTACTTGTTTGTTTTGAAAAGGACCAGGGAGGCTTCCTCTTCAGCACCTTCCAGGCCGACTTTTCCTGCCACAGGTGAACTCTGCTCACATCATTTGCATATCAGCCCTGGGATGGCCACCCTGAAACCCCCGTAGGCCAGGTGCACTCTAAATCCTCTCCTGATCTCCTTCCCCAATCTTGGTCTTTGGCATCGAAGGACATGGAAGCATCTGATCTCTTTTTGGAGCGTCTCCTCTCTGTAGCTGCCAAAGATGCTTGTCGTTTCAGCTTGCCTGCCTGGAGGACAATGAAGAGGTCAACGAAATGATGACTGCACAGACTCTGAAGAAAGGGATCCCACCAGTGGTTGCTGAACAAGATGGCTGTTCACTCAGGCTACCATGCGACCGCTTCCTGAAGTGGGTGTCCAAAGAGGACCCTGGATGGAGTGTCCTGCAGGAAAGGTGGCAGCATTTTCTTCTTTTGATCTGGCTTGCTCATTTCAGTTTGTTCATTATTTTCTTAGCTTTCTTTCAGGGCCTCTGGCAGTTCGTGTAGGATCCTTTTTCTATGCAGGAATCAGAGGCCTGAATGAGCCTTAGCAACACGTGTAAATACCTTCACATGGAACAGTTAGCTTCGTTCAAAAACCTCATTCTTAACAATTCCACGCAACTTTCAGGGCCTCTCTTCTGATTCAGAGGATGGTTGTTTACGTTTTGATTTTATTATACTGATGTCTGGGTCTTAAGGGTATGTGACTGGCCTTCAGCTAGAAGTTTTGTGAAACTTAGGGGCAAAATATCATTAGAGAAAAAAAAAAGCCGTTATGTAATAAACTGGACTTCAAGGCCTTCTGTTGCCTTTTAAAAACAAAGTAGACTATAAATGTAAGTCTGAAAACACGTAATGTTCTTAATAACAATAAGAGAAAATGCAGCTAGCCATACTGTCATCTTGCTCTTTGCCCTACCCAGAGAAACCTTCTGAGTTACTGAAATCAAGAAACGTAACATTTCCCACATTTATCTAATCTATTAGTCCTATTAATAAGATGAATGAGGCTAATTTAAAATGAAATAATCTAAGTAACCCTGTGCTGGCTCTTGAGATTATTATTTCTTTTTCTAGGAGCTTAAATAGCTAATCATTCTACAACTAATCTGAGAAGTGGAAGGAAATCAAACAGAGAAGATGCTGTATTTTTTTTTTATCAGTTGCATATTCCCAACCTAAGAGCAATTTTTATGGAGCTTTTCTACACACATACATCTTTCCTCTTTTCTGTGTGTCCTTCTGCAATATGTACCAGAGAACTTATAACCCAGTAATGCAATATAGTAAATTTTATGTCTGGTTAAATATTGTGAAAGAGGTCATAACCCTGTAATGTAAACAAAATGTCATAAGTTCAAAACCATAAATGACCCTTGACCAAACTAGCTCCTATAATAATCTATATTTCCTTCTATCTAAAGCACTATTTAAACAACTTAAATGATTACTTTCTGATTATGATTGTCCATTCATATTGGGTATATGTGCATATTTCCAAAAAAACAAAAACCAAACACTTTTCTTCTAGAGTCAAGGCCTATCCATGAACCCTAATCCACTAAGTCCTGGCAATATCCAGGTGGCTTGCTGCCTTTCTTGTAACGAGTATACATTTTATTCTTGTGTGTACTTTGTAGAGTCACACGTAGATTACTTATTCAGTCCCCTCAGTAGATGAGTTCATTAGTGTTATTCTCTCTCATTTAAGGTTTTAAGGACAAAAAGCTATGGCATTTTCTGCTCTGCACGCATCAGGGTGGCCAAGAAGGCACTCTTACACGTGTGGGGTTATTGAAACTAAGATATCCAAATTTAATAAAAGAAAGTATTCTATAAGCTACTAGAAAATTAGTTATAAAAATTATAATTTCTGCTATTTATTAGAGTAAGGGCATGGAGAAGGTACTGAGGCTTTGCCCTTCAGTCCACGCTGTTCCACTCTCTGCCTGGCTCTCCTGAACTGGCTAAAATATTAGGACCACTTGCAGTGTTTAGCAGTTTGTAACTAGTTCTGCTGAACAAGAAGGGGGGTAAGAAGTCATACTGGAATTAATTCTTAAGGATTTTCCTACAGCATTGGTTTAGGTATTTAAATTGACATGAAGCTTAAAAAATATAAAAAGAATACTGGATTTTTTTTCTGTTGTAAAAAAAATAGAATTTGTTACAAGATTTGAACAAAGTAAATGACATGTGTGAGCTTTGAAGTAGACTCTAGCTACATAATTATCATGAAACTTCTACCTGCTCAAGGATACACTAGTCTGAGCCCATATAGTTTATGCATGACATCAATGATGTGAAGGGTGGTACCTAGATGCTTTCTAGCCTGTCCACCTGGAATTGCCGTTCATTCATTGTTACTTTCTTTATTCTCTAATCCAGCTCGCTGTAGCATACCCCACTGACCTAATCAATAAGTTCCTCGATTAAGATTCACAGACATGTTCTAAGATCTAAGACAGGTAATGAACTAATGTCCAAACAGATATTTCAGTCCTGAAATTAAGCATGTTTAGAGCTACTTGGAGGGGAGAGTATATAAGAAAAGGTAATGATAAAAGATTTGTGTTTGAGAATTTTCATTTATCTATTATTTGTTATAATAACCCTTCAGCTACAAAGTGTATTTTTCATTCAATGAGCAGCTCTTTTGTGATTTTAGTTTTTGGACATAACTTTGTATTTATGTCAATAAATAATAAATTCTAATATTATGTAATTTAATACCCAGTTATGCATCTTCATGGATTGCATGGAGTAAAAGCATTTACTGGGAAAGTCATACACTTCAGAATTGATTGATCGGGGTCTAAATCCTCAGTCTGTCACTTATTAGATGTATGACATTCAAAAACATTAAAATTTCTTCAGAACTTCAATTTTCTCATCTTAATTCTTTTAATAATTACTGTGCTTCACTAAGTGATTGGAACACTGTTAAAATTTACATCTTACTATAATGGTTAGCATGTTGAAAATATGTGATATCATGATATAATCTTGTTTCAGTTTTTAAAGACAATGTTTCATATAGTCTAGGTTGGCTTTGCTATTTAGCTGAATTCCTTGTCCTTCTGTTTTCACCTACCAAGTTTTGAAATTTGGAGCCATAGAATGTAATGGTGTCAGTTATTTATATGCCAGATTAGTGGAATGTGCTGACATAATTTATTTCCCCATAACTGAATCTCAAATTTATCTAGATTTTTTTTTTAAGGAAAGCAATTGAAGTTTTTTGTTGTTTTTGTTTTTTCCTTTTGGACTTTTCTGGTTGTTGAAAGTTAAGCTTGAAATCAGTTTTAGAAGAGCATCTTTTAGACCTGTCATCCTTTTTATCCTTGTATGGGTTGTATTAGTGAGGCAAAATGAATTGTCATCTACGAGTTATTTAATGGAAACTCTGTTCTTAAATGCAGAGCTATGGTGTGCTTATTTCTTTAAAGGGTCACAAAAACTGGTTTGAATCTTTCCATGGTTATCATTTCCTCTGAAAGGGGGTGAGATTTTCCCTGCAATGCTATGGATTTTCTTTGTAACTGGAAATTAAGCTCTTCCTATCATGTGCTAAGCCTTGAGGGAGGCCCAAGTAGGCTTGGCTTCCTTGATGTGAATCACTTTGACCTGTGGTACAAGTATAAAATGTTGAGGTAAAAGCTGTAAATGAGATTTCAACCAAGTATCATCACTGCCCCCATATAGTTTAAAATTTACGACATAAAAAATGTGATGAGAAAGTGCACAGGACACTGTATTAGAATGCAGACAGAAGATATTAATATATATTGTTTATTCTGTGTTTTAAACTTTGTATTGTTAGTTCTGATTTTAAACATAAGTACATAGAACTGAAAACGGACAGGCTGTTTATTATTTATTGTTTCATGATTTACAGCCTTCATAATATGCACAGACAGCTCAGAAACAAAACTATGTATACTGGAAGTTGGGCATATAGCTTAGTAGTAGAGCACTTGCTTACTATGTACAAGGCCCAGGGTGTGAACCTTGGTATACACACACAGAGAGGCACACACACATACACACAAAATTTCTTGTTTAAAACCTTTATTGTCAGGGTTACATAAAAATAGAGAATATTATTTATAAATATGACAAATGTAGGCAGGAACAGTCTTGAATAACCATACTTCTCTAAAACTTTTTATCTACATTTTCATTTTATAGTCAGATTTCATAAATTTCATAAATTCAGGATTATACCCAATGAGTATTTTATATTAATTAATAGTATTTATTGTAATGTTTAACTTACCATGTACTTACTAGTACTTCAAATATATATATAATATAATCTATAACTACTGCTTTTTAACAAATATTTTGAAGGTTGTAGTTAGACTGCACTATATATTCTATGTTAAATAATTGTTTAATGTAGCTATTTAAGTGCAATGTAACATTTTGTAGCTTAGTTTTAGTATTTTCTCATATTTCAGGGAACCTCTTGATTCTGATACACACAGCTAGATGCTTCTCATTTTTAATACAACTTGTAGTGAAAGTTTTGGCTTCTTAAGCAATCCAGTTATACATGTAAACAGGTTTTTGTTTTAATCCCAGATGTGGAATATGGGGCTGCTTTTAGTTTGTCCACAGCTGATAACAGCCTCGTGCATCTCAGAGAGGGATGTGGTCTTTGTAGAGACAGATCACGAGACCTTGTGGCTCCGGAGCCCAAGGAGGGCCCACGGGTGCTTGCTCGCCTCTTCCTCTCTCAGGAGCAGAGGAACAGCACCCCCCCCCCCCGCCCCGGCAACCCGCCTTTCCCAGGCCTCTCCTCAAAAGCAGTCCAGTCCCGCCCCGCTCCCCTCCTCCCTGTGCTCAACCCTCGGCCCCTGCGGCGACTTGGCTAGGCCTGGGCCTCAAAGCGCTACCAGCTGTCACACACTCCTCCCAGCTGTCAACCCGTGCAAACAATCTAGCTTGCACAAATACTTGGCAAAGCGGGAGAGGCAGCGATATTGTTCGTTTGGCCCATAAGGAAATTCGAATACGTTCAAAGAAGTAAAACCGAAGTGCAGTGTTTTTAAGATGTTCAATTGCGTTTATACCCCCTGCTCCCCACTCCTGGTTTACAACATCCTGTGAATGCCAGCTGTACTTGGAGTAACCGCGAACTCCTTACCTAACCTAACGCTGGGGCCTCATTAACATTCTTCTTGTCCTTTGCTGGCTCCTAAAAGTTGCCAAGTTTCATTCAGCATGCGAACCATTCTTTTACTAAAAGTTCCTTGCAAACTGTTCCACCTCTTGTTGTTTGTTTGCTTACTTCTTCCTGTCATTTTCTTAGCTCAGATGTCACCTCTAGCGAGTCCTCTGACCACACACCTAAAATACAACGAGCACAGTCGATTCTATAAAGATTCTCCTGCCTTTCTCTCAGAGTGCTCTTAGCTGTCAAAAGGCTATTGTTTGTTTGTTTTGTTTTATGTGGTCAAAAAGCTCCACTTGTAGAATGCAGGCTTTTGCCTTGCGGTTTTTTTTTTGTTTGTTTGTTTGTTTGTTTTGTTTTTATTTTGGGTGTTCATAATTCGAAATCGTTATGCAACATAACGTTTAAAATAAGTACAATGTAATGTTAATTACTAATGCTCTAATTTACTGCCCGTGTTGAAATCTTTCCAGGACTGTCTTAATTGAATGTCTCCAATTGGTCTGTTTGTGGTCAATACGAAGAAAGTGTGTCGCCGTATTGTATCTCAGCTCCGCTGCTGTCTTTTCACAGGGTCAAAGTTAGGCTGAGCCCTTCCGGTGGTCCCTATTTTCAGAACCGAAAGTAGAAAATGAGCCATAAGAACGCTTGTATTAATGAATTTTTTTCAAAGGAGCCTGGTTCACATTGACACTGCTTAGATAAGAAACTCCACCACCCTATTAGGTCATTTCATGCTCCTTTGGTGTTATTTTTATTGTCAGAGCACTTAGTCCTGGAGATATTTAAAAACTCCACAGTGTGTTAAATCACCCACCTCACCTGTAACTACACTCTATCATTTTTAAAGTGTAATCACATTTTCTTGGGTTTTGTTTTAATTTTTGGCTCTGAAGACTGTGTGCGCAAGTGTTTCACAATCTGCATTCATCAATTTGATGGAATCAAGATGTTTTTAATAAGGAGGGCATTTCTTGGCCAGCCTCTTGGATCTCTGCTGTTCACGAATCCACCGACACTGAGGACCTTAGGACCAAAGCCTTGGACTCTTTGTGGAGGGTGCCAACTAAAATAAATCATAGTTCAGAATCCATCTAACATTATAGAAAAATAGTAATTTATTCTGTCAAATACTGTTTTATATTTGCCTTTTTGAGGAAAACGATTACAGAATTTTTTCTTTGCACTCTATATGTTCCTATCATTAATATTTTCTTTCTTCCACACAGATATTCCTCTTTTTTAAGGTCTAACACTTGAGGTTATACAAAGTTACATTACCAGAGAGGGCAGAGTGACATTACTAATGCACTCATCTTACCATTTCCAGAGTCATCACTGCATACTACTAAACATTTAAATTATAACATAAAAATATTAATAGCTTAAAGTGAAAAATGTTAGCATCCTGAAGGCTCCAAACACAAAGTAATAAGCCGATGGAAGCATTAATTACCCTGATTTGGTAGGTGAGTATGTACATATATTGAAATAGTATACTATATCTCAAATATGGATAATTTTGACTTATATTTTAAATTGAAGGAGATGGAATTCTAATTACCCTGTTTGACCATTACACACTGTACACATGTATGAAATCACCCCTCTGTACTCCCTAACCCTAACCCTGACCCTGGGCCACAACTCCTTTAGCAAACATCTATCTCCAAAAACATTATATACAATCATAACAGTAGAAAATTACAGTTAGAAAGTAGAGTCATCAAACACGAAGAGCTATGAAAGAGTCACAGCATTAGGAAAGTTAAGAACCATAAATGCACCATTTAAAGTTGTGGGTCAGCAAAATGGCTCAGCAGGTAAGGTCTTTACCACCAAGCCCTAAGACCCACATAGTACACAGTAAAAACCAAGGCCAGAAGTTTCCCTCTGACTTCCACATGCATGCCTTGTGATGCATAGAACAGCTCATGCATGTACAAAAATTAACACTGGAAAACAATTAACACTGAAAATCCATGGCATTTGAAAATTTCAGCTGAAACTAAAATTTTTTATTTATTATCTGCAAACTATTCCAATTTAAAACAAAAAAACAACAGCTAGATATGATGATATAGTCATTTTGAAAAATCAAAATAGAGTGCCTGATCTGATTTAGGTCACCTGATCCTGCCTCACATTAATATGTGAGAGATGAAAGTAGGTAGATGGTCTACTTAAGCCTGGAAAAGACAGACTGGAATGGTGCAGTCTGTGTTCTAGCCAGTGCACTGGGATTGTTATACGTTGCCACACACACTAAGGGAGTCAGTGCCAATACTGCAGTCCATAAAGTCATATCCATCATGACAATGAATTTATATTCATGTCAAATTTACACACACTGAAATTGTTATTTGTTTCACAGTATTGAATAAGGACAGATGCTGACAAAAGGAGAATGAGCATTGTGGGATTCACACCTCACTAAGGTCTGGACCTCAGTAGCCCACTTTTCCTGAGACTCATTTGCTGCACACAAACTGCATTGACTGGTGATGTTCAAAGTTACATATTTTAAAATATTTATAAAAGCAGAATAATCAAAATAACTCTTGAAGAGCTCTGATATTAGCAAGACGACTATCCAAACTTAGACAAGGTTCTATCAGAAAGGAATTGCTACCTACTGGTTCGGCTGCTCTGGACTACAAAATCCAAAGTCTGTGAACCAAAATAGTTTAAAATATAAGAAAAAAAATCTGTCATTAACAAAAGATCCAAGGCATAGTGATCCTAAGCCCATACACCACAGCCTCATGAAGAGACAGCTGCTCATGCTGCCCTCCCCTCAGAGTGGCTGTTTTTCTGAAAGTCTAGCTGTCATGTGCTGAAAAGGCGGAAGCTACAAGAGGGCGGCAGAAGGAACTTTCTCTTTCATGTCTCCTTCTTGAGAACAAGAAAACTTTTCTCAGAAAACCCCAGAATCTTATGTCTCATTTGCTAAAATTGATTTTTGTACATTCTAAAGAAACCACCAGGGATGAAAGGATTTCTTCGACAACAGTCAGCTGAGCTAACAGTTTACCTTTTTTTGTTTCATGTAAGAGAAGGGTGAGATATTTGAATACAGATTTTTAAATTTGTGCCCAATAAAGGTAAACATTTTAATACTATTTGATCATTTTTATGTCCATGATACTTGTACGGAATAAAAAATTAAGACATAGCTTCTCAACTGCATGTAAACTCCTTATAAAAATATAATAGAAATAAGCAGTATAGCTAAGAATCCAAACCAAGAATCCTATATGACAGACCTGAGCTTTGATATAATGTAGCTACAAAAATGAAAAGTAAATCAACTTTTATGAGAAACATCATGGTCAGTTTTCTAGACTGCTGTAAAGGCCTCTGAAATTGCATGACTTTGTGGGTTTGTTGTATCACACTTCTAGAGGAGGTAAGTCCAAGCTGAAGGTATTGTCAAGGTAGTGTGCCTTTGAAAGCACTAGAGAAAGATACGTTTCAGACCTCTCCTTAAGGTCCTGGCAGTTTCTTGACTAGTGATGACATGACCTCCTCGGGGGAAGAAGGTTCTGTCATTCTCTGCATTTAAACCATGGCTTTACTGGCTGGGTCGGCTCCTGGCTCCCTGGCTCCCACAATAGCAGCCGATTTGGTCATGTGACATTTTCAGAGCCACAAGAATTGTCATGGGTGACCCATGTGTGTGTCTGCACTCCAGAAGAGGGCGCCAGATCTCATTATAAATGGTTGTGAGCCACCATGTGTTTTCCTGGAATTGAACTCAAGGGATGGAAGAACAGACAGTGGCTCTTAACCTCTGAGCCATCTCCCAGCCCCTTCTGATAGTTTTAAATAAAAATGTGTGCTTTCTCAACTAACCATGACACCATTTAACAAAAAGTGATGGAATAAAATTTATTCTTTGTCCTATTAAAATTATTACTTAGAAAGAAAATATATGACCCCCATGTTCATGTGGCATTCTTCCTGATGATGCTTGTGTATCCACATTTTCCTCTTCTTAGAAGGGTTTCAGTCACAGTAGGCTAGAGGACCAATCTGCTTCATTCTGTCCTTAAATAATTTTAATATTTGCCAACTCGTTTTCCAAGTGAGATCACATTCCGAGACAGTGAGAGTTATAACTGTGGCACAAAACGTCTTGGAGGAAACTTCTCACCTCCTGGCATCTTCATAAGAGAAAAAAGGACGAAGTGAAAGTATCAAGACAGATTTTACTTCACATGATAGCATTGAGCCTGAGTAAGCAACCTACAGCACGAGAGAAATGCTGGCAAAGCATAGGCTTCACAATAAAATCGCATCCAAAATGTCCTACTTAGGGCTGAGCGCTCCACAGTCTCTTACTCTTTGTACTTTTATCAGTTGTGAATCTCTGTATTAATCTACTGGGGGGGAAGTTTCTTTGATGAGAGCTGAGGGTACACTAATCTACAAGGGCCAGTTTTCTACTCTACTCTCAACAGAATGAGCAGTAGTAAAGTTCTCGCCTAAAGCCTGTGACCTACCCAGCCATGAGTTCTTAGCCAGTTAACAGGTATAAGGTCCATCTTGTGGAGCTAGCCTGCTTGTTTGTTTGCTTGTTTGTTTTTGGTTTTTCGAGACAGGGTTTCTCTGTGTAGCCTTGGCTGTTCTGGACTCGCCTTTTAGACTAGGCTGGCCTCGAACTCACAGAGATCCACCTGCCTCTGCCTTCCATGTGCTGGGATTAAAGGCATGCGCCGCCACCGCCCGGCTGTGGAGCTAGCCTTAAATACAATAAGAAAGTAGTTGTTTGCTCTCAAAACATTATTGCCACTATTGTGCCAGAGCAGTGGTTTATGTAACTCAAATGGTCCGAAGCTGGGTAACATTGATGATACCTTACTTCCAAGTAGTGTGCATGGCCCCTTCCAACACTATGCGGATAGTCAGTGACTAACACTTGCAGGGTCAGTACCAGCTGTAATTCCCTGTGTCCTACACTCAAGTATATGGTGTTTTCAGCAATAGGGCTACACCATCAAGTTCTAGAGAAAGACCAAAAGCAATGGAAATATTGTATATTGTCTTAGGGCTGGGTCTATGGGTCACCAGTCACCATGAGTTCAGAGAGATAATCTGGCACCCAATCCTAATCCCAATGGCTAAGATCAAGAACACAAGTAACAACAAATGCTGATGTGGTGTTGGGGAAAGGGAGCGCTTACTGATTACTGGTGGAAGTGCGAAGGGTGCAGCCACTGTGGGAATCAGTATGGCAGTCCCTTAAAAAGCAGAACCAGAACTAGCATATGCCTAAGCGTATCACTCCTCAATATACCCTCTCAGAGACTGTATCCTACTGCAAAGATATTGTTCACTCAAGTTCACTGATGCCTATTCACAATAACTAGGGAAGAAGTGTCCTAAAATGCCTCCCCTCTCCCCTCCCCCTCTTCCTCTCCCCTCCCTCCCTCCCTCTCTCTCCCTCTTCCCCTCCCCCTCTCCCTCTCCCTCCCACCACCTCTCCTTCTCCCCTGCCCTCCTCCTCCCCCCTCCCTCTCTGTGTGCTCTGGTATTATATCCTCTCCAGAGTCCTCAGAATTACACTATCGCAAATGG
>NW_026131589.1:0-33744 GCF_903995435.1 Acomys russatus
GATGGACTTTGCACAGTGCACAAAATATACCCAAAAACTTACCGAAAGTACAAATGGGCAACCATAATGACCATTTCTGTGGATCTGTAAGACAATACTTAAATCATGGTACACTGTTAGCTTTGACGTGTGAGGGATTTATCTGCAAAAAAATATAACACAGTCTCCTAATCTCGATGAAGGCATGACATTCTTGACTACCATATTCCTTTACACATACACTATTTCTATGCACTCTTTGTGGCTTCAACACCTGAAATATTCTAGGCCTTTGTCCACTCATTCACAAGCATTCCTTCTTCATCATCTTCAGTCAGCGGCTAAAGCTTTTTACATACTCTACATCCTACAGCCCCAATGCAAGACACATAATCTCATGGTCTCTTTGTGAAGACATTGAGTGCAATCGAGGATATATGTGAGACTGCTGACCTAAAAGCAACACCAATCCCAGGAAAATCATTTTAAATCCTGACACTTTCATTTTCTTGTGAGTTGGGAGCAATTCATATTTACCAAAATATGAAGTTGACTGTGTACCCAATTTCCATGAACTCTGTTCCTTGCTATGGCTTTTACGTTCCTCAAGTAAAAGCCCTTCATTGAAACTGAACCAGGTTCCCACCTTTAGTTCAGTACTCTTCTTATGTATCTATGTAGCACTGTTAATCTTGTATTGGAATATTGAGTATCGTGAGTTTGATAGAACAACAATGGCAAATTACACATTGAGGGGGGTTTTTCATCGGCATTCTTTCACTAAGGAAATTGCGTTCGCACACTTTAATGTCTTCTCTTTGATAACAGTTATAACTTTGCATTGGTTAAGATAGCTGAAAAGATTATATGGCACCTGCTTGGCACGCTGCTTGATGACCGAGTACCAATCCCTAGAAACCCCACCTTGAAACTTGCAAAGTAGATAAAAAAAAATTCCAAGGACTATTCTGACTTCCCGGATAGCTGTGGACTTACATCAACCCCCAAATTATTCAAGGACACTTTTATATAAATTTAACTTTGATAACTAAAAAAAGACATGTCTTCATTTTTAATATAACTTCTCTCATTTACCTTTTCTGAAAAGAAATGTCAATAAAAGAACAAAGCTTGCGGAAAAAACTGAACTTCCTGAATTCAGTACCTATGAAGCGTACCAAAAGATGGTAAGGGGTGCTCTTCTTGCATACTTATATGTAGACTGCATATCATAGAGTATGCAGTACAGCAGTTCTACGCATATGGAAGAACTTAGGACTTCAATATGACACCCAGTATTACAAAAACTTCATTATCGAGTTAAAAATCTAAGCCACATAGGGACATCTTTCATTCTTTTAATACTTCTACTTTCAAAAAAGTGGGTCAATTATAAATAACGACATTTTTTAGCTGCTTTTGGCCACCCATATGTGGTAATTGAAGAAGCAGTCTGTCATAGGTCTGAGGCTGGTTAAGAACAGAATGGGACGCTTTCTGTCCTCTTGAATCAATTCAAATTGTGGGTATGATTTAGTTGCCCCCATTTTGAAGATTCACATCGTTTTTTATTTCAACAGCTGTATTCTGTGCAGAACGAAATCAGTATACAGTAGGAGCACTTTGTTGTGTTAGGTGATGGCAGAATCTGGTATTGATTTTAGTTCATGGTTGGAAACTCTAAGATTTCGGATGACTTGTGTATACTATTAGCCATATATCGGCATAACTTAGAAGTTTGTGATGAGGGGCTAGTTTTGGCAGCCAGGACAAACCGGAATATTAGGTACCATATTCCTCTTGTGGCCTGGGTTTGTTATCTATCCTCTCCTTTCATTTCCGTTTTAGAAATAACACTATTTCTCTAATTACCTATATTTGAGGCTTATCTAATTTATTAAATAGGAGAAGGGAAGTAGTCGAAGAGTCTTTATACAACCTGATGGCCTAAAAGAGTCATCAAGTGAACTGAATCACAATGCAATTCCTTTCCTTTCAATCTTACTAGCCCTTGAAATAAATCATTGTGTAGCTTAATTTCTGTACCTGTTGTTTGTGTCTTTCACACTGATATATTGAATTAGTTACAATGAATGAAAGTATGTCATGAGGTTATAAAATGTTAAGCACTTTCGTATATCCGACAGATACATTAGAGTGGATATTAGAGCTGGGTTTGAATGTGGATTTGACCTCTCACAAGTTCTCCAAAATGACGGTGGAAAAACTATGAAAGGGTTGTGAAATTTTTTTTTTGTGCAGAACACCCAATGATTATTCAAACCCTGTGTTTTAATTGTTGGATTCTGATGATTGCAACTACACTTAAAGCCATGCAGGTCCTATATTGATGGTGGATTTAAAGCAACATTAGTTTGGGGGTTTTTTATAAAGGAAGTACACCCAATAGAATGATCAATGAGACTTTAAGTGAATCCCAGATGAGCAAATTGCACTTTCCAAATCTTGATATTTTACATATATATGGAAAAATGTAACTGGTGTCTGTTTTATTATTTTATTTAAGTGTTGAATAATGGATGAAGAAAAAACATATTCAGCACATGTGAGATTGTGAACCCACATAGAGGAAAGAGGACTGATTCCTCAAATTTTTACCTCTATTTTGATGAGAAGTGACATCTTGAACACACACACACACAAACACACACACACACACACAAAGTCACACAAACGCACAGTGACTAACAATTTATTTATTTGAAAAAACTGGAGTACTGAAGGCACACTTGCTAGCATTAGAGATATGGAGTTCGGAGAATCAATAGTTCACAGTTATGTTTTTCAATCTTGTTCTAAAAAAGATGAGAAAATAAGAATGCAAATAAAAATCTTCTATTTAAAAAACCCTACCATGTGATATTTCACCTGAATAGGCCTCTTAAAACCATTTGCTTTAGTTGAAATAGGTTGCCCTTTGTCTTTCTCATTATGTAAAAAACGTGTTGTCTTTATACCTTTGGTTATTATGCTTATCGTCTAAATACACAATAGATCATTTTTAAAATGTAAATGTAATGGAGTATAAAAGTAATAAAGTACCAGTGATTATCAAACAACATATGAATTTGTAGTCTAGGTCCTTTAACTAGAAGACTTTCTGTTTTAATGTCTTTACTATTTTGAAAGTGTAGATTGGGGTTTATAGCAGAGGTTCTCTTGTTGATTCATATGTCTATTATTGGTCTAAAGACATCAATTAGAAAAGCAATCTTTTGTGGCAGAATTACTGGACATGATGTTTCGGCAGGCTTTCAAGAAGTCACAATATTATTATGAGTTCCTGATTGCAGTGTTTTTGTAATGATTCATATGACACTGTTCCTCCAAGGTCTTTAATTCATATGAACCTTCTTCCCTACATAGTGTCGTATTCCATAACCTGTGTGTAAGGGTCTCTTAGGTAAGTCAGACATATATGTAAACTCTCAACCTAACCACTTAATTCTCTAAAGTTTTGGCTACCTAATGACTATCAATTTTAACTACTGAGAATACTGCATAAATGTACTACTCATATGAGATCTGAAAAACTGCAATAATCCATAGGGCGTGAAGATTAATTGCCAAAAGGTATAATTAGAGACAACATGATACTTGTCCATTAAGCTAAATTAATGACAGTACATCACCCATTGGTGCTGACTGAATCCCCAGCTTTGTGGTTTCTGCTCAGACTATAGTAACACACATTATATATGCCATCCATCCTTATCAGAATGGGTAGTTCCCACATAAATTGATGCAACTTCTGAAAATATGGAAAATATTTTGCCATGCCAGACTTTAATTGTTGATCACAGTGTTCAAGGCTAGTAAAACCTTATACGGCTTTTTTCTGCCTCCTTCTGCTTATATAAGTCTCTCTACTATTATGAAAGCTATACAACAAAGACGAAACTATCCAGCCAGTACATAAAACACATTTTATTTATTATTTCTTTGTGGTTTAATTAAGGCATGAAAGGAATCCAAAGGAATGATGTGCCAAGAAAGTGCCAAGTTGAATGCTTCGAATATGGATCATCCTGATTCAGACACAGATGTATATGGAGTAAGAGCCGTTGAATAGAATTGTGAACTGTTAACACTCTACTATTGTTATTTACTCAAATTTGTTGCAAATATTTGTAAACAGATACACTCTCACTCTCACTCGCTCACAAAATACACACACAAACATAAACATATTTATAGTGTTGGCTTTTCAATTATCTGCAAAAAGGTTAAAAATTATGTTTAAGTCTATAGGGTTCTGCCTGTGTTTCCTATTATTTGGGTCTCATTCTACCTCACCATTGAATATATTATCTTATTTGGAATCCCAGGTTGAGTTTGCAGAAGTTCAACCTGCTACCTGGGAAATGCTACATGAATCAGTTCAGAACTGGGCATCTTCTCAGTCAAGTAAAAGCACAAACATAAGAGCAAATACAAGCAAGAGCACAAGGACAAGTATTTCTTGTATGGATATTACACCGCTGATCTCAATAGGTACAATGAACCTTTTTGAAGTTTATGGTTTAATTCCTATGATTTTGAGAGTTGTCTGGAGTTTTAACATAGCATTCTGTTTGTGAAATCCCAGGTCATGTCCAACTTTACTCAATTTCTTTAAATAATTTGATATGAGGATTCAGAGAAATATAAGTAACTGTGGTCTCACAGATTCAAGCAATCACTGATGATAAGCTTTAGAAACCTCAGTTAGAAATGTTCCAACTACTCTTTTTTCAGTGAATATGTATTCTTCATTTGCTTTTGATTTTAATACTACAAACATTAACAAATATATCTTTGAATAAAATCATTTTATTGTTTATGTCCATGTAGTGTATCCCAGTGCAACAAAATACTTTCTTATTGTATTAGTTGAGGTTTGAAGCAGATTCTTGATGTACAATCCACCATTTCCTAGAAGTCAGAGCAGGCTATTTATCTCCACACATTAATGAAGGGATGACAGAATTTTAATCCTGTGCATTGCCAGGAAAATATTATCGAAATAACAGTTAAGTTTGTTAATTACACCAAAATATTGCTTCTCCTCTTAAGTGTTTGTATCACAAAGTCCTAATTATACAACTGGATAAGACCTTTAATACCTGAAACATGGATCTTAGAGCAGAAGACATATATTATAATATTTTCACTTATTATGATTAATCTTTCTTTTTTCCTCAATTTCATATGTAGTTTTAATTTTTAAACAGTTTTAGTAGCAACACTTATATTATTTCTCTCATTTTCAGATATCATCTACACTGTGATTGGAAACAGCACACACGTGTGTGTGTGTGTGTATTTGTGTATGGTGTGTGTTTGTGTATGTGTGTGTTCCTGCTTAAACATGAAATAAAGCCAAAGTGTCCTGTTATATTAAAATGTCACATTTTAGTGTTTTAGTAACAATGAGGGCTTTATTCTGCAGATTCTGGACAGGATTCAATGACGAATTCAATGAACATGTTAAAGCTGGTGAATATGGAAACCAATGTACCTCTGGATGTCTATGGAAATGATAGCCACAAAAAAGGTGGCTCCCGACCACTTGAGGACAAGGCTAAGGCTGAGAATAAACCATTGGTAGAGGCAAAGAACTCCAATTCAAAGGAATATTTTAATGATGAAATTATTGTAATTTCTAATTCTTCATCTGAAGAAGATTTCTGTGAACTAATAGAGGACACCAAAGACAAGAAAAATGTTAAGACTCTAGAAATCACGATGGACCACGGGCAAGAAAAACAAAAGTCACCAAAAACAACACAATCCATCATATACAAACAAGAAAAGCTTGTGCAACAAGCTGCAGTGGTGGGACCCATAGTGACCATAGTTCAGTCAGCCTCTGCTGAAATTGAGGTACAACTCAAAATCTTCCAAATACATATTTCTTACCTCTGACAATGATAAGCTAAAAGCCACCCTTTTTTGCTCAATTCACTTCACAGAAAGCATAATTTTTATTTCTCAAAAACAGGTATCACTCTTTCTAATGCACTAGCTTTTCAGACACACAAAAAAAACTACTGAACCCTTAAAAACATACAGGTTGGATGTTCCCAGTGGCCAATCATACCCATTCAGTTCTCATCCTATTAAGTAGACAAGGATGTGTTTTTGAATGTCCATTTTGTCTTACATGGACTTTTGGAGTACCATAAAGCCATGCACTCTCTTTTTTATTTTTTTCCTTTTTATTTATTAATTTATGCTTGTTACATCTCAATGTTTATCCCATCCCTTGTATCCTCCCATTCCCCCCCCCATTTTCCCATTATTCCCCTCCCATATGACTGTTCCTGAGGGTATTACCTCCCCCTATATATTCTCATAGGGTATCAAGTCTCTTCTTGGCTACCTGCTGTCCTTCCTCTGAGTGCCACCAGGTCTCCCCATCCAGGGGACATGGTCAAATGTGAGGCACCATAGTACGAGAGAAAGTCATATCATGCACTCTTTAGGAAGAAACTTTTATGAATAACTAATCTCTCAATGTAGATACAGTTTTAAATTCTTAAAAGAATTAGTAGCATGTCTTCAATCTGTCTGTGTACAGAAGCTCTCTAGTGGCCAGCCAGATCTCAACTTCAGGGTATCTCCGGGTTCCTGTGGGCTTGCTGAGCATTCTTTTCCATGTTCACTTGTATTCAGTTTATTAAGAAAACGCATGAACTAACAGCAAATAATTTTGTTTCCTTACTAATGCAGCCCACGAGCATTTTGCCACATCTGCGTCCACCTTTGCAGGAGAGGATTGTCCAACGCGAAACCTCACGAATAGGAATAGAAGTCTATGATTTGATAATAACCAGATTCTTTGAGATACAAATACTGAACAGGAATTATGGAAAGTTCATTTTAATTTACTACTGAAAGAATATTTCATTTATATAGCAAGTTTGATTGACTTTGTTTATTCACCTCTCACTACCACATCAGCAGCTCTTCAGTAGTTCCAGAGAATTAAACATATCTATCTTAGGTAGACTCTGATACAGGCTTAATAATATAGACATGATTGTGCATATATTTTGAATGTTCAGAAGTCTGTGACTCCGAGAACTATCTTTTACTAGTGTGCTAAAAAAGTAGTCCATAGGCCACAGAACCCCATATTCAGTGAGAGACTAGAATTCCATTACTTTGGAATTAATTTATATATTAAGTTCATTGCTTGGGGTGGTCTTTCAGACATCAGGTTTCTATTTATCTAACCAAAACCTACTCTAGGAATGTATGGTCAGGATCCCCTACTATATATTCTTGGCTTCTGTCCACTGCCTGCTTATACAAACCTCAATGATAGCTAAATAATTAGCTTACCTCTCCTTGGACCTGTCGGATGCGTTTTTGCTTATTTGTTTGGGTAATTGTTTGTTTTGTGCATTGAAAACCTCCTTACTCTAAGTTTTTGGGCCACACTTAAGTTACAGTTAGTTGCACTAAGCCTTTTAATTATCTATAAAGGTGATAATTTGACGTTTATTTCTGACACATCAATACCTGCAGGAGAGAGAACAAGGAAGATGTATGTATGAGTTGTCCCATTATCGTGGGATACTTCACAGACTACCATATTTCAGACAAGAACAAGAGAATCAGGAATGTCGGCCACAAGAGCAGGAACAGGAACATGCGGAGCTTAAGTTGTCAATTAGTTCATCTATTGTACAACTGTTATTTGTTCTAACATGAGCCGTGTGGTTTTTGTGCAGATGGTGACTGTTATTAATGACATGGAGAGAGGCCCCATTAATTTTTATGCAAATTACTATTCTGAGAATCCACAATGTCAGACTTATAGGTAAGAGACAGGTGGACTGGAGAAAAGGGTAGATTCCACTGCTCTAAACATGTTCCTTCCTGTGTAATGG
This sequence comes from Acomys russatus, assembly GCF_903995435.1. Taxonomy (NCBI): domain Eukaryota; kingdom Metazoa; phylum Chordata; class Mammalia; order Rodentia; family Muridae; genus Acomys; species Acomys russatus. Next base: position 7,881 of record NW_026131589.1, read on the forward strand.
GTATCTCAGCATCTCTTAATAAAATGGAAGATACACCATAAAGAAGTCTTTGACAAGATATTCACAAATGTGGAGATTTTACATCTAAACCTTGAAGTCTTGGTTTTATTCCTCAAATTTAGACTCTTTGCACATTAAAGAGTCAGGGCAGTAATTATTTACGATAGCTCACTCTTTAGTATCATGTCCATTAGGCAACTTATCTGGCTAGATGAATTGGACAGGAAACCAGGGTAGTAGATATGAGCTGCTGGTTTCAAGCTATGAGCAGTCAATAACATATATATCTGGATCAGCTTTTACATGGAACATGGAGAACTTTAGATGAGACATCATTCTTTAACCTGTACCACTTCCAAATTTCTTCCAGACTTTGGGAGGATCCTGTTGATTTTATTCCTCCATTTCTGCCTCACCCATCAGCATGGTCACATCAAGCAATGATAGTGCCATATCAGCCATTGACAGTGCCACATCAACCATTGGCAACAGTGGGTTACAGACCAGCGACTTCACAGGACTCATCCATGAGGCCACAGGATCCACCAATATGGTCACATGTAGGTGAATCTCAATCACCTGAAATTTATAAATCAAAATTACCTGTTCCAGGGGAATTAGGAAATTTCTACATCTTGGGAAAAATGTCATAGTCAACATTTCACAGCGTCATAGTTTAGAATAGATCAACTTCTGGCTATACAATCATCAGTATAATATAATTAACATACTCTCTACCTTTTTTCTCTTGGTTCTGGTAGTCTTCTTCATAAGGTAAACACCCTTGCAACAAGCTGTGTACCTAATATGCAGAGAAAAATCTTTATCAATTTGAAAGATCTCACACATTTGATGGTAAACTCACTGCTGAACCAAACCATTGGGTTTTACTGCAGTAGTAAGAACTACAAGTGTCTTTGTAAAATTTCACTCTATATAGCTTTCTTAAAAAGAGTTTGACATTCAATCTTCCCCAGGCACAACTCCCTTTAGGGCCAAACTCAACAATGAATCCAGATTCCTGACTGAGATTATACATTTTGGAATACTGCAATACAGTCGATAACACACTTTGCGTATGACTTTTCATATTGAAATATGCCCTATTGTTTCCTTTCTGAGTGAGTTTGCTGAGAATATATCTATAGAAATAACTTACATTAGACAGGGCAGAGAGGTTTTTTTGGACAATATATACAGGTCATACTTGCAGAATGAAAGCCAAACCGAATAAAAATAATAAAGCCGATTTAGCCATTCGTGACAAGTTCCAGCTAGCTCTAAAAGGAACAGAAACATTCAATCAGGCAATGTAGTAACACATCAAACATATTTTCATTCAAATGTTTTAGGAATTACAGATAGCTGAAAGAGTAACATTTTCATATAAAAGTTTAACCATGACAACCATCAGTGTCACCAGAAATTGGGTCCCTATGATCTCATACTGAGATAAAATAGGGTTAATAATCTTAAGGACTAATTAACTAAGTAGTCTCCTATAGTAGCCCTATCTGTGCCCATTACCAAGACAATGAGGACCTTGTATTTGACTCTAAGCGTCAGAATTGTCAGAAAGTTAATCTGGTAGTCCAGGCAGTTATCATCGGTTTTCAGATCAACATTGAAAAAGAGAGTAGGAAGAGCAAGAGATTCAACCTGAGCCCATATGATTCTGAATGGGCTCCTTACATTCTACTCAGTCCTGGCCACATCTTCATCAGTGTGTTGTCATGCACTCCAAACTGCGTGAAAGACTTACCATCTAACACAATGTAGTTTTCAAGAGAGAGATATGGTGTTGAGGCTAGGAAAATTATGGTGGATGCATGTGTGACTTTGATAACTGCTCAACTACCCTGGTTCCCGTAGGACATTGGAGTTCACTCTAATTTCTTTGATAACATTTATAGTTCTTAGAGTCATAGCCTATGTTCTCTGTTTGTAAAATTGTATTTATCAATTTTGTCTTCATATCCACAAACAAAAACATATTAATTAAATGATAGTAAATTGACTTTGAATATTCAAAGGGACTACATAATACATAAGAAATTTTCACATATTTCTTTCAGATGTGTTTTGATTGTTTATTACAAAACATATAGGTCTGATGCTCTATGATCAGAGAGAAAGCAAAACAACAAATGCTGAACAGATAAAAAAGCACCTGTAGGTCCAACATAGGTCTACTGTAGGTATATAATGTTTTCAGCATCAGAAACTTACTGCTTAATAATGTCTTACTTACCTATGCTTTTTGACTTCTCTTCTGTCTGCTTTTACCCAGGGGTTTTAGCTTGAATCTTCTTCTAGCTGAGTTATCCAATCTGGCTTCTCTCTTTCTCACTGTCTCTCTTTCTCTGTCTCTATGTATGTCTCTGTTTCTGTTTCTGTTTCTGTCTCTGTCTCTGTCTCTATTTCTATCTCTGTCTGTCTGTCTGTCTGTCTCTCTCTCTCTTTCTCTCTGTCTTTCTCTCTCTCCCTCTCTCTCTCTTCTATTCTCTTGTCCAGCAATCTTTCATGACTACCTGGATCCTTCTCATTCTCAGGCACATGTGGACATTACTTGAGTTCTCCACCCGCAAACTCTCAAGCATCACTCTCAAATATAGGTTCTACCTTATAAAAACACAGAATTCCTTCAATGTTTTTGATTAAAGGTGTGTACCACCGCACCTGGACCTTAGCCTTTTATTTTTTTTTTACCTCCAATGTGCACTATAATTCTTAGGCTGACCTGGAATTCAGAGGTCTTTCAGGTTGCTTATTTGTCAGACTCTGCTGGATAAATTTGAAGTCTCAGGTTTCAGATTTCCAGATCCCTCTTGCTCTATGAAAACAGGTATTCTGTATACATCATAAAGATGTATGAGGGTGGCAAGTAATTCAATCCTGAAGTTTTTTTCATATGTAAAATACATGCAATAGAATGATCCACTAAGGAATTTAAATGAATCTTAGAGGAGCAACTTGTTGGTTCCATATCTTTGTATTTTCATATATGTAAGTAAAAATGGAAACGGTGTCTGTTGGATTATTTATTTGATTGTTCAATTTTTTGACAAATAAATTCATGTATCACTTCATCTAAGATTGTGATCCCAATTTGAGCACCCACATAGTAGAAAAGAGGCCTGATTCCTGAACACTTTGTCTCTATCCTGCATGGGGGTGACATTCATGAACACACACACACACACACACACACACACACACACACACACACACACCTTGAATAAGAAATAACTATTTTAAAACAGGAATATTGAAGGCACACACGCTAGCATTTGACATGTGGAGTAAGGAAACTCAGTAGTTCACATGTATCCTCTGTCAAGCCTTTCTTTACAAGGTCAGACAATGAGAATAGAATTAACATATTAACTAGATAACATGAGATATTTAACCTGATTAGGCCTAGTAAAACCATGAGCTTTAGTTAAAATTCTCTGTCTTTGGTTGTTCTTATCATGTAAAATATGTGTTCTAATTGTACAATTTGATATTACCTAATCCCTAACACAAAAATATGTAATATATTAAAATATACAATTAATGAAGTACAAAATTAAACACAGTACCCAGTGATTATCAAAATAAACTTGTGACTGTCACCTTCTTGTCCTTGTGCTAGAAGTTCCCCTACTATATGCTATGTATCTTTCCATCATGTCAATCATTTATTTTCTATATCTCTTTATCTATAGCCTAACATCTACTCTATCACTAGCTTTAATTTTCTATCTTCTATTGTCTAATTGTCTATTTGCTCTCAAACATTTTTGAATCTATCATCTGTCTACATGTAATCTTCCTGTATTTTTTATCAACTATGTGTATATTAATCATGCATTTAACTATAAATTAGCTAAATAATATCTACATTCTAACAATTATCAAACATGTATCACTTCATTTTCTTTCAACAATCTGTCCCATCCACAACTAACATAAATTTACCTTTCAGCATTTATTATCTCTCTACAAGCTATCGTCTATGTATCCTGTGATTCCTTTCTTTGTTTTTGTGTGTGTGTATTTTTGTGACAGGGTTTCTCTGTGTAACATTGGTTGTCCTGGACACACTTTGTAGACATGGCTGGCCTCAAATTCACTCATCTGCCTGGGTTTACTTTCTATGTATCATATATACACCTGATATTCTGAGCCCAATTTACACTTACTTATAATTGAGTATCAACCTATTCTTTTGCTCTTTCTGATCTATTATTTCATGGATAATCAAAATTTTGCTACTTCTATGTTTACATTCCATCTAGTATATTACATTTACCTGCTGTTTATGTTGTACAGAAGCTGTAACTGTCATCCATCTCTGTCTCACATACCATCTATTTAGCTTGTGTCTAACTTCCAATATTCTCAAGTTTTTCATCTACTCATAATCTGTTTATACCGAATGTATGTATCATGTAACCTGGAGCAGTCTTATTTCAAACTACCTACATATACTTTGCACCTATCCTATGATTGGACATGCATCTCTCCTTTAGTTACCATGATTCTGTCTCACTGCTATAAAATCTATATTGCAGCTATTCTGATTCTATATTGCATTTAAGAATCATTTATTATATAGCTATTCTGTAGCCTTGGACCATCTATTAGAATCTTCTATTCATCTTCTTTCCTCTATATATTTCATTTCTATATATATCAGATTTCCTTTACACATAATATGTCTTTATAATATCCCTGAATTCTTTACCCTGTGGTATCTTATATCTCATTATCTGTATATTCATTCCTCTAACCATCCCATGCCTGTCTTCCATCTATCCTTTCAGGTATCCTGTAATTGACAACCATCCAGGTATCAGATATCATTAGCTACCATTTATCTTTCATCCAACTCTCTCTCATGTATCTACCTTTCATCAAATTTTCATCTTTCCTTTACATATCATTTGATTATCTTCTATCTGTCTCCCTTTTATCCCACCATTATGGTGTGCCTGCTAACCATTCATGCATTAGTATTACATCACTGACTTCATTTTCTCTTCTACTGCACATCTAATTTGTATCTATTACACATGTTTTTTTCTATTTTTATCATAATTTATTTTCTGAGCGATTTTCTATCAACCATATACAGATTCTATCATCTAGCTGCCCTGTGTTTGTCTTCAATTCTCTACCCCTTACACTTGTTACCCTGTGTCTGTCACCCATCCATTTATCTATCTTTTACCTATGCTGTACCTCTTTTCATCTACTTATCCATCCTTTTTTGTCAAACTCTCCTGTGTTAAATGAAGGGAAAAAAACAGGAAAAAAAGTAGAAAATTATTGAAGAAAGTCACTAAAATAAGAAATGGATGAAGAAGACAATTGTTGAAGGAAAGGAAGAAAATGAAGATGAGAGTAAAAATGAAAATCAGGTGATAAAGAAAAGGAAAAAATGTTGAAAAAACTTGAAAAAGAACAAAAAATTAAAATGTAAAAGTAAGAGAAAAAAGTGAAAAGTTCTAAAAAGGAAAAATAATAACCAGAAATTGGGAAGAAATGTCAGAACAAGAAAAGAGGAAAAGGAGAAAAAAGGATGAGAAAAGAAAAAGAGAAGAAAGGTACAAAACAATATGGATAAGTAGGCGAGAAAGAGAAAAAAGAGTTGAATAAAAAGCAGAAACAGAAAAAACATAAAAATAAATATAAGTAGAAGGAGAGATAAGTTATAGACATAGGTTAAAAAGAAGCAGAAAAAGGGTAAAAATTAAGAAAAAGCAGGAAAAGGGAAAAATGAATTAGGAAGTTAAATGTTAAGTAAGGATGGAACTTGGCTACCTGCTGTCCTTCCTCTGAGTGCCACCAGGTCTCCCCCTCCAGGGGACATAGTCAAATGTGAGGCACCAGAGTATGTGAGAAACTCATATCACACTCTCCACTCAACTGTGGAGAGTATTCTGACCATTGGCTAGATCTGGGAAGGGGTTTAAAGTTTATGTCCTGTATTGTCCTTGGCTGGTGCCTTAGTTTGAGCGGGAACCCTGGGTCCAAATCTGCCTATCATATTGTTCTACTTGTAGATTTCTAGGACCCTCTGTATCCTTTTATTTTTCTATTCCCCCATGCGTCTCTCATCTAGAGTCCCAATAGGATGCCCTCCCCTCTGTCCCAGTTTCCTGGTAAGTGAAGGCTTTTGTGGGACATGCCCCTTGGGCTAGTATGCAGATATAAGTGAGTATATACCATTTGATTTTTGCTGCTTCTGGGTTAACTCACTGATTATGATCATTTCTAGCTCAATCCATTTATCCACAAATTTTGGGAATTCCTTGTTTTTAATAGCTGAGTAGTATTCCATAGTGTATATGTAGCCAAGAAGAGACTTGATACCCTATGAGACTATACATGGGGAGGTAATCCCCCTCAGGAACAGTCATAGGGGAGGGGAATAATGGGAAAATGGGGAGGAAGGAATGGGAGGATACAAGGGATGGGATAAACATTGAGATGTAACAAGAATAAATTAATTTTAAAAAAAAAGAAAAGTAACACATTCTCAACAGGTCTATAAAACACCCAGGATTTGATTTAACAAAGAAGTATAGTACCTATTTTTAAAATGTATTAAAAAGTGATCTCAGAAACAAAAACTGAAAAATATGGAGAAGTAGTATCATCAGGTTTCTTGATGAAAAACCTAATGCTATAGAATATATTTCTTCCAAAAATTAATATGCAACTTCAAGAAGATAATAAATACAATGTTTACAACTTAAACTGGGTATGCATTATAACTGGATAAAAGCATTTTAAAGTTCTTTTGAAAAAAATAAAAAAATTAGGAATACAAACAAAAAACAAAAAAAAAAGAACGAGAGGAACTTGAGAATGAAAGGGGGAAAGTGAAGAAAGGAGAAGAAAATCAAGCAGAAGGAAGAGACAAAAAATAGAACAACGTTGCAGAAATTGACAAAAAGAGGAAGAGAAATGCTAATGAAACCAGATAATGAAAAATTAAAGGATGAAAATTACGAAGAGAAATTTAAAAAGAGAACTAGATGAAGAAGACAAGGTGGAGAAAGGAATGAAATAGAAGAAAAAGGAGAAATTAAAAGAAGAAAAGAGAAAATTGAAAATGAGGCAGAAGGAGAAGAGGAGTATGAGAAAAAATTAAAATTAGAAAACCAAAGGAGAAAAAGAAAAAGATTTTGAAAAACAGATGAAAAAGACGAACCTGAAAAAGTGAATGAAAATTTTAGAAAAAGAGAAAATTGAATGAAAATGTGATAATATGAAGAAAAGGATAAATAATGAAGAACATAGGAAAAATTTAAATGAAGATACAGGAAAAAAAAAAGAGAAAAATGTTGAAGAAAATAATAATAATGGATAAGAACACAGAAAAAATATTTCAGAAAATAATGACAGTGACGAAGAACATGGGAAACAAAATAGGAAGAGAATTATGAAAAAAGTAAAATGAGTAAGAAAAAGGGGAAAATGAAGATGAAGAAGAAAAAGAGCAATTTGTTAAAAAGGAGAAGTTGAAAAAAAAGAAATTTCAAATACGGATGAATAAGAGAAAAATTGGGAGTTTAAATTTAGAATAGGATGAAGTTGAGCAAAAAAGATAAAAAATTATAAGAAAATAAAAAAATGAAATATTAAGTGAAGAAAATATTAAATAAGAGTAAAGTCACAGATGAGAACGAAAGGCAAGAGGAAAAAGGAAAATTAAACAATAAAAAGGAAGGAAAAATATAGAAATAGAAAAAAGGATAAATAATAGTAAAAAGAAATATAGACAAAAAATTAGATAAGAGGTTAAGATAAAAGTAAAAATATATATAAAGGAATGAAAAAATGAGACCAAGGAGAGAAAATTATGTCGAATGAAGAGAAAAATATAGAAAAAAGAACAAAGGATAAAAAAGGCAAAATAAAAATAAAAATTAGTTTAATAAAATATAGATTAAGAAGAAAAGAGGAAAAAATTAGAAATGAATGGAAAAGAAGAAAAATATTGAAAAAGATGAAAAATAAGACAAATGAAAATAGAATAAAAAAGATTAAAATAAAAATTGAGAAAAAGGATGAATAATATAGAAAAAAGAAATAGTCTAAAAAGGAAAAAAGAGAAGTATAAAAAAATAAAAATGATAAGAAAATTGTGGTCAAGATTTAGAACAAACAGCTAAAAAGAGAAAAAATTGGAGTAAAAGGATGAAAAGAGAAGAAAAACGAGAACACAAGGAGTTGTAGAGGAGAAGAAAAAGGAATAAAAGCTGAGAACCACATGAAACAGAAAGTAAGGGAAAATATTAGGAAAAGAAAAAGAAAACAACCTAAAGAAAAAGTTGCAGGAAAAAAATGAAAAAGAACAGGAAGTAGAAAATGGGAAAATTTAGAGTCTCCATAGGATGCCTTCCCCTCTGTCCCAGTTTCCTGGTAAGTGAAGGCTTTCGTGGGACATGCCCCTTGGGCTAGTATGCAGATGTAAGTGAGTATATACCATTTGATTCTTTCTGCTTCTGAGTTAACTCACTCATTATGATCATTTCTAGGTCAATCCATTTATCCACAAATTTAGGGAATTCCTTGTTTTTAATAGCTGAGTAGTATTCCATAGTGTATATGTATCACAGTTTCTTTATCCACTCTTCTACTGAGGGACACTTAGGCTGTTTCCATGTTCTGGCTATTATGAATAAGGCTGCTATGAACATGGTTGAGCAAATTTTCTTGTTGTGTGCTGGAGCATCTTCTGGGTATATTACAAGGAGTGGAATAGCTGGGTCTTGAGGAAGCCATGTTCTCATTTTTCTGAGATAGCACCAGATAACTTTAAACCCCTTCCCAGATCTAGCCAATGGAAAGAATATTCTCCACAGTTGAGTGGAGAGTGTGATATGACTTTCTCACGTACTATGGTGCCTCACATTTGACCATGTCCCCTGGAGGGGAAGACCTGGTGGCACTCAGAGGAAGGACAGCAGGTAGCCAAGAAGAGACTTGATACCCTATGAGAATATATAGGGGGAGATGATCCGCCTCAGGAACAGTCATAGGGGAGGGGAACAATGGGAAAATGGGGGAGGGTGAGGAATGGGAGGATACAAGGGATGGGATAAACATTGAGATGTAACAAGAATAAATTAATAAAAAAAAAATTAAAAAAAAGAAAATAGGAAAATTAAGAAAAAGAAGAAGAAATTAGGAAGGAAATTGAAAATAGGATGACTTAGAGGAAAAACAAGTGGGAGTTAAATTTTTAGAAAAAGAGGAATTTGAACCAAAAATTGAAAACATTTGAAGAAAAGGATGAAAATTTTTCTAAAAGGGAAAAAATGTGTAGATGAAAAGGTGAGGATCCTGGCCTAACATATTAAGGCTTCATCAGGCAAGCAGGATTAAGTCAAGAGGCAGAGAGCCAGAGTGGAGGGTAATCAGTGGAGTGTATAAAGAACACAGACTGGCATCAACCATGCTAGAATCCCAGCAGGCAGTGGGAGTGAGGGGCTAACTGGGAGTGCATCAGGGGCTCAGCAACTAGGATTCAGATAGCCTGAGAACACAGTGTGTGGGACAGATATTTATATGGAACCTGTCTCCAGCTCACCACACCCCTATTGTACAAAAAGGCCTACGTTATGGCATAGTCCTGTTTATTATCTCAGAAATTTTCTTTTTTGCCGGGTTTTTTTGAGCTTTCTATCACTCAAGCTTAGTTCCAACACATGACTTAGGGGGATTCTGACCACCTGCAGGAATTCTACCCTTAAACCCTCTAGAAGTACCCCTCCTTAACACATCCGTCTTACTAGCCTCAGGAGTATCAATTACATGGGCTCACCATAGTTTAATAGAAGGAAAACGAATACACATAAACCAGGCTATATTCATTACAATTACACTAGGCATTTACTTTACTGTCCTACAGGCCTCAGAATACTTTGAAACTCCCTTTTCCATCTCAGATGGAGTCTATGGGTCTACATTCTTTATAGCAACAGGATTCCACGGACTACATGTAATTATCGGCACAACCTTTCTAATTATCTGCCTGCTACGACAAATTAAGTTTCACTTCACATCAAAACATCACTTTGCCTTTGAAGCCGCAGCATGATACTGACACTTCGTAGATGTAGTTTGACTGTTCCTGTACGTATCAATCTACTGATGAGGCTCATACTTTCTTAGTATAATAAGTACAACTGACTTCCAATTAGTTAGATCTAGAAAAAACTAGAAGAAAGTAATTAACATACTTCTAGCTATCACTGTTAACATTACCCTATCACTCCTCCTAATTACAGTAGCCTTCTGAATCCCCCTAACTAACGTCTACACAGAAAAAGCAAACCCCTACATTCATGTGAATGTCAGGGTGAATGATACACACAGGCTACAATATGTCCCCTCAATATCTTCAAGGTACACTTCACAACTTACCTCAATGAATAGGCCCGGGTATTAGCTGTTGCTGTGCCCTGAAAAGATGTGGAGGAAAAGAGTAGACCGAATCTGATAGTCTTCTATTTACTATTTTTTATTTAACTTATTCAAATTACATCTCTAGTTATCCCATCATTGTTTCCTCCCATTTCTCCCTCCTTCCCTTCAAATTATTCCCTATAACTATCTTCTATGACTGTGACCAAAGAGTTTCTCCTCTGAGTGTATATGCTAATAGGGTATCAAGTCTCTTCGTGATAGGCTGTTTTCGTTCATCTAAGTGCCAACAGGCCTCCCCATCTAGGGGACGTGGTCAAATATGTGGCACCAGAGTTCATGTGAATGTCAGTACCCACTCTCCACTCAACTGTTGAGAATGTCCTGTGCATTGGCCAGATGTGAGTATGGGTCAAAGTTTACTGCACACAATATCCTTGGCTCATTCCACTGTTTGAGCAGGACCCCTGGGCCCAGATTCACCAATCATAATGTTTTACTTGGAGATTTCTATGACCAACTGGATCCTTCTCTTTCCCCATTCTCTCATGTGTCTGTCAGCTAGAGTCCTATGAGTGTGTCCTCCCTTCTGGGCCTCTTTCCTTGTATGTTCTAGCCTGAGTAATTATGCAACAAATAGAGATTAAGGGTATCCACATAGGAAAGGAATTAATCTAATTATTCCTATTTGCAGATCATATGAAAGTGTACAGAAATGACAGTAAAAATTCCACAAGAAAAGTGCTACAGCTGACAACCACCTTCAGTAAATTGCCTGGATACCAAATTACCTCACAAAATCAGTATTGCTACTATGTATAGTGACAATCATTCAGAGGAAAAATTAGGAAACATTTGTCCTTCACATTAGCCAAAAGAATAAAAGATATCTAGGAGTGACTGTAACCAAACAAGCGAAAGATTTGTTTTAAAACATTTTCAAAATTCTGAAGAAAGAAATAGAAGATGACATGAGAAGAGGGAATATTCTCAATTGTGTGTTCATTATGAGAATTAACAAGTAAAAACGGCCATCTTCCAAAAATTAATTTATGGATTCAAGGAAATTCCTATCAAAATACCTACACAATTATTTGAAGCTGATAGTCTTAATAAAATCTTTCTAATATAATATATAATGCATTTGGGATTAAGAACCTTGATAAATCTTTGGTCCCACAGGAAGATAATAGATAAGCATTTCTAATTCTATCTGTATACACTATTTCATTATATATAAGCCAGCATAGTCCTTTCTATATAGAAATGAGCATGTATAAAATTGAAAGTGAAAAAAATTGTACACTTTTGTGTATTTCATTTTTCACCATATGATTCAGAGTGAGAATTAACTCCTGAGCTCACTGGGTGGGTGAACTGTACTTGCCTTCATGCTGAAATTGTAAACAAATTCAAACAGATTCCACCACACCATATCGCACAGGGTTATAATGAAGTGCTTTAAGGTTGAAGACACTTTATTGTCATTTTTTCTGGAGTGGGGACACACATGAGAGGGCACAGAGTCACTTACATTTTTTCTTGTAACTAATGTCAACTTTGATGAGGGTGGAAAAGGAAGACTATCGCCTAGGTTTTCCTTTTCATTCTCTTTAGTTTCACGGGATTTGCAGCTGGTCATGGAAGTGAAAGAGAACAGGAGAGTTTCTGGCAACTTCTCAGGCAGCAATATGTCTTTGTCGGTTTTTTTTTTTGTTTTGTTTTGTTGTGGTTTTTTTTTTTTTTGAGGCTGCATTTCTGATTTACTAATGTAAATAATTTTTATTTTTTCTCAATCATTTTATGTGGTTGAAGACTAGACTGTTTAATTCTACAAATAGCTGAATTGTTTAGGGGTTAAGATGATTTTAAGGCTAGTGAGATATATGTTAATAGTGATGAGATATGATAGGGAATAGATTTTAATTCACTATTTTACACTGATGAAGACAGGATAAAGTTTTGTCAAGGTTCTCATATACAAATATAGAAAATATTTTGTTTTTTTTGTTTTTGTTTTTGTTTTTTCTTATACAAATTAACTTTATTGTTTGAAATTAAGGTATGTATTACAGGAATGTCTGTTTTTTTTATTAATTTATTTTTGTTACATCTCAATGTTTATCCCATCCCTTGTATCCTCCCATTCCTCCCCCCCCCCATTTTCTCATTATTCCCCTCCCCTATGACTGTTCCTGAGGGGGATTACATCCCCCTATATATTCTCATAGGGTATCAAGTCTCTTCTTGGCTACTAGCTGTCCTTCCTCTGAGTGCCACCAGGTCTCCCCCTCCAGGGGACATGGTCAAATGTGAGGCACCAGAGTACGTGAGAAAGTCGTATCACACTCTCCACTCAACTGTGGAGAATATTCTGACCATTGGCTAGATCTGGGAAGGGGTTTAAAGTTTACCTCCTGTATTGTCCTTGGCTGGTGCCTCAGTTTCAGTGGGACCCCTGGGCCCAAATCTGCCTATCATATTGTTCTACTTGTAGATTTCTAGGACCCTCTGTATCCTTTTATTTTGCTGTTCTCCCATGCGTCTCTCATTTAGAGTCCCAATAGGATGCCTTCCCCTCTGTCCCAGTTTCCTGGTAAGTGAAGGCTTTGTGGGACATGCCCCTTGGGCTAGTATGCAGATATAAGTGAGTATAAGCCATTTGATTCTTTCTGCTTCTGGGTTAACTCACTCATTATGATCATTTCTAGCTCAATCCATTTATCCACAAATTTCTGGAATTCCTTGTTTTTAATAGCTGAGTAGTATTCCATAGTGTATATGTACCACAGTTTCTTTATCCACTTTTCTACTGAGGGACACTTAGGCTGTTTCCATGTTCTGGCTATTATGAATAAGGCTGCTATGAACATGGTTGAGCAAATTTTCTTGTTGTGTGCTGGAGCATCTTCTGGGTATATTCCAAGGAGTGGAATAGCTGGGTCTTGAGGAAGCCCTATTCCCATTTTTCTGAGATAGCACCAGATAGATTCCAAAGTGGCTGTACTAGTTTGCATTCCCACCAGCAATGAAGGAGTGTTCCTCTCTCCCTACATCCTCGCCAGCATGTGGTGTCGCTTGAGTTTTTGATCTTAGCCATTCTGGTGGGTGTAAGATGGAGTCTCAGAGTTGTTTTGATTTGCATTTCCCTGATGACTAAGGAGGTTGAGCATTTCTTTAAGTGTTTCTCAGCCATTTGATACTCCTCTGTTGCGAATTCTCTGTTTAGTTCCAAGCCCATTTCTCAATTGGGTTATTTGGTTTGGTGGTGTTTTTTGAGTTCTTTATATATTTTGGATATTAGACCTTTGTCAGATGTAGGGTTGGTGAAGATTTTTTCCCAGTCTGTAGGCTGTCGCTTTGTTCTCTTGACAGTGTCTCCTGCCTTACAGAAGCTTCTCAGCCTCATGAGGTCCCATTTATTAATGGTTGACATTAAGGCCTGGGCCGTTGGTGTTCTGTTCAGGAAGTTGTCTCCTGTGCCAATATGTTCCAGGCTCTTTCCCACTTTTTCCTCTAAGTGGCTTAGTGTCTCTGGTTTTATGTTGAGGTCTTTAATCCACTTGGGTTTGAGTTTTATGCAAGGTGACAAATATGGGTCCAGTTTCATTTTTTTTACACATAGACCTCCAGTTAGACCAGCACCATTTGTTGAAGATGCTATCCTTTTTCCATTGAAAGGATTTGGCTTCTTTGTCAAAAATCAAGTGACCATATGTGTGTGGATTCATATCTGGGTCTTCGATTCGATTCCACTGATCAACCAGCCTGTTGCTGTGCCAGTACAATGCTGTTTTAATTACCATTGCTTTATAATACAATTTGAGATCAGGTATGGAGATTCCTCCGGAGCACCTTTTACTGTACAAGATTGTTTTAGCTATTCTGGCAGAGTTCTTACAATTGATAAATTTTGTATTTATGTTGCCACTATTATGACTATCTATAAAGTGTATCTTTTAGTGTAGATTATTGTAATATCTTTGTATCATTATTTCATTTTATGTGTTTTTTTGGTATTACCTAAGAATAGAGAGGAACATGGATTTTTTCAGAAACACTGCATGATATTATATCAATAGCATTCTCATTAATTCCCCCTCCAAATTTTATATATAATACCCTCATCAACTTAAATAATAAAAAAATTGGAAAAAAAATCTCACTCCTAACATCTGTTGGTGTGGTTTAGTTGTAGACAAGTGTTTCTCTGCACACAATTATCAGCATCACAAAACTCAAAATGTTTTTATGATTATTTTCAATTTCTCCACATTTTTCTCCATGTCCTTCCTTTATAGAAAGCACAGATTGATTTCTTGAATCATTTTCTGCACCATTTATAAATTTATTTTGCCACTATATTTTTCACTCCCTTTATATACATGGGCATACCACTGGCCCCATCTGTAAATTATTTCAGGTTCCAAACCCAGGGGGATAAAACTTTACAGAAAATTGCTTGACGTAATTGATGACTTATTTCTATAAGCCAAAGTCTATCAACAAATGTTAACACCTCATCACCAACATTAAGGTAATTGAAAGACAACAAAGCATTATTTAACCTGACCCTGGTGGTCTTAAACTTTCCTTTTGTTTAATAACTATTTATTTTTAGGTGCAATAGGCTTTTCAAGAACTGCTGGCCCTGTTTGTTCATATGGTAAAGCAGTACATTGTTTAACTGTATAAATAAAAAATGTCTTCTTGTGGGACTCATATGCAGGGGTATTGTCAGTCTAAACCTGGGCAGGTATTCATATAATTGCCCTTATTTCCAATAAATGAATAATTACACAATCATACTTTTCATAACTTAGGCAGCTGCCCATCTAAAACCTCAATAGGTATCGATAGTATGATGTACATTTTTAACTTTCCAAATTTTGCAAAATAATACACATTAATCTTTTATATTTAATACCTCCTAGTCTTAACTCCCGCATTTAAAATGATGGCTTTATAGAAAGGACATATAAGACACAGATTCATTATTTCTTTGGCATGTTGACATGCAATTGGGAATGTTTTCTTCAAACCCTTGCCATTAACATGATGTTTTTCATGAAATTCAGAGACTTTGAGCATATTTCCTATGAACTGTTGGTCAATTTCCTCATTTCCTTTTGTCAATGGACCTGGTTAACTTTTATGAGATATAATATTAGCAATATACAAGGTATAGGTTCTCCTCAGAAGACTTGTTGTTCCATATACTATATAGTTATTTCATAGTTATCATGAATAAATACAAAGGTTTCAATATGCAGAATGACCATTCAGCTTTCTGAAAGTCAGTGAATAGAGGTAGCAATTAAGGAAAATTCAGTGTTACCTTGAGGATTGCATAAGTTTCTGATTTTTCAGTGCATGAAGTTGGGCTTTTGATTACCTTAAAAATTTTATCAGACTTATAACCAGCCATAGAGGATTTATTTGCATCAGTATAAATGGTGTGTGGCATTGTATTGTTGTCCCCTTTACAAAACATGAAAGAATCCAAACTGTTCTTTTTATAAATAATATACATTTGCTTTTTAAAATATTTGCCATTAATGTCTCCAAACAGTACTTTAAGCTACAATTAAGCAAAAAGACATAACCTCAGAATTAGTAAGAGGCATTACAATGTCTGCAAGGTCTGTCCCTTAGAGTTGACATAGTGTTTTTCTGCTCTTTGCAATCAATTCAGAATTTTTCTATTAATGTCTTCATCTTTTTACTCGTTTTTTTTTTTGCTAAGAGAATTCCATGATCCTGTCTTGCCTTTGCCTTAGGAGTCCAGTCAGAGAATGTTTTCAAGGAAAAATAACGAGAATGAAACCAAGCTTAGGGTAGGTTGGTTCAACTTAGTCCTTCTGAAGTATTTGTTCTTCCAAAATTAGCTCATTTCCTGCTTCTTGTTTTTAACATATTGTACTATTTAAATGTGCTTCTCCTTGTAATGTCTAAAATAAGTGACTTAATTTATAGGTACATAGACCACTTGTAGGCATTAACCTGTTAATGACTCACATTCATTTTTGAGAGTTATTTAGAGTTTCGATTATTCTATACCTTTTCTGGTTTAATTTCTCGTACTGATATCTTATAGCTTAAATAGATAAGGGATATTCCTCTCTGTATTTTTCTACAGCAAACTGTAATCCCTACAATGGTAGAATTCATTGTATTTTTTACACAATTATTTTTAAATAACTAAAATATCTGCCAACAAAATATCATCCATATATGAAAAATGTTCCACTGAGGAATCTTTCTGAAATTTATTTCCAAAGGCCATTACACAAATTTTTTGCTTAGTGTGGGACTGTTCAACATTCTCTGTGAATGTTCCTTCTAATGGTATCTATTTTTTTTTACCAACACAGTTCAGTGTTGGTACTGAAAATGCAATCTTATCCCTATCTTTCTCATTCAAACGTTTCATAAAAAATATCAATCTTTAAATCTATTACTATTACAGTCTAAGACTTAGTTAATAGAGAATGTAAATGAACTCCAGGCTGTAAATGACCTATTGGTTTTTTTTTTTTTTACATTATTTAATGCTCTCCAATCAGTTATCAACATCCAACCGTGTGACTTGTTTTTTACCGCAAGCACTGGAACATTTCACGGACTGGCAAAATATTTTATATGATAAACCTCTAATTGCTCTTGTATTAATTGAAAAAGAGACTGTAGTTATATTTTTGGTTAATAGACAATCTGCTTGACACAAAAGGTTGTTTGAAACTCATTTTGGGACAAGTGTGTTGTTGTCTCAAGATTTGCCCCTCTTGTATATCTAGACATTGAAAACTTCTCTGATTTTGAAGAGTGGACATAGCTTGCAGTAGCTAGTGATTAATCATTTTAATATCCCTGTTAGAAGCATGTACAATTTGAGCCTTAGTTTCATCATTGTTTGTCTCTGTAATCACAGGAATATTAAACAGAGTACCCCATTGTTGTAGGGGATTCCTTCCCCCAAAAATGGTAAATATGGCAGCCACAAAGTGTCTCAGCTTCCCTGGCTGCCTGTCTTGTTCCACTCACTGAAACCACTGTTTCGTGTTTTTAATTTGCAATAATTTACCAATTCCTGTAATGTTTGTAATATTTTTAACTGTCCAATTTTGAATTTGAATAGTTGCTTGAAATAATATTTATAACACCATTGTTGTTGAACATACCTTTTAATTTAACACCATTCACTTGTATTATTAATGTAGATCTCTGATCAATAACTATTGATTGCTGGAACACATATCGCCCCCTACTTCCAAATGCAACAGCCCATTTTACCAGAGTAGCTTTGTGCATAATGGAACAAACAATCATTGCTGAGTAAATCTCTCCCCTAAAGTAATTTACATCTTCATTTTTACACATGCCATGGTTTTTATTTTCTCCTTACATTCCCCATATATAGTAATGGGATGAACAAAAATACCCTGAGAAAACAATCAACTTCTCCCTACAATGATTTCCACTCTCCCTGGAAGCACAGGACCTTAAATACCATCATTGCATTTGTAACACTCAATCTGTGAAAGTAATGTAATAGATAGTGTTCAGGCCATATTCAAGATGGTGCTGCCATCAATAGTATGGATTAGTTCAGTAACATGTAATTCCAGTTTTCCTGTGATTTCAATACTTCTGGACTGGCCAGCCATATCTTGCTTGTATTTTTCATTGGGACTGGAGCTCATGGGTCCCTTCTGCCATTTTCTCCCATTAAGATGTTATGATGCACATCTCTTTTAATTTGACAATTCCTATCCCAATGTTTTCTTTTCCCACATATACTACAGTATCCTGGAATCTAGAAACCTCACAGCCTTTATTGCTAGATGCTTCTTATCCTGCTAATAGTACCATTACCACAAATTGAGTGCATTTTTTATTCTGAAGTCCTAAACAGTTGGCCCTACAATTTCTTAGTACAGGACCAATTCTCCCCCAAATAAAATACCAAGTGTTATAATATCTGTGATCTCTGTCTAATGCATGTCCTACAATATAAAATTGATGATCTGGAAAAATAATATTAACGATTTGTCTTACCCACTTATATAAAGCAGCTCTGCTTCCCTTTAAACATGTAATTGCCCACTTTCATTCCATGTTAGCTTTCTCATATGCCATAATGTGTTTCAGTACCTGTATGTTGTCAATACCTGCTATTGTTCTATTTATCACTATTTGAATTACTCCAAGAAATTCTGTTGTTCCTGAGTCATTTGAAATACCTTAGCAAAGAGCACAGTTATCTTACAAGGTTCCACCACCATGTCCCAAGATCTAAGGCTGCAGTACGATATTGTTCAATCATGGTGTCATATTTGAATGATTGTATTAAATCAGCCTACCATCATTCACCATGCAATTAATTGCTTGTTATTAATATTTATTTCTTTTCCATTTCCTTGTTATCTTCTCTCTGCCTCATTTTGTCACTGTGATAAGCATTGCAAATGTAGATCAGCTTGTAGTAATGCTGATATCCAACTTTTCCTATCATGGGGAACAATCAAAATTGTGTGGCCCAGTTACTTGGCCTCTGTTACTGTAAGTGAAATGTAAACCATACCTGATGATAGAGTCATTAATATGCTTTATATCTAGCATATCTATTGGAGCCTATGCCATTTCATCATAAGCCTCATCATCATTTTGAGAAGGCACGTGATTTAAAGTTACTGGGAAAGTTTATGGTGACTGTGTGACATTGGAAGGTTCTTCTATGGGGACATTTTTCTCTAAAGATCTTTGGTTATAGCCTCCCTATCATTCAGTGTCTATCTACACCCTTCAACATGCTGTTGTTCTGACCACCTGGTCCTTGGGGCATAGTAGAGCATCAATGTGGCAAACACATAATCTCACTTAGTAGGTTTTTCTTCTTTACCAGTGTCACATTTGGTTTTCCAATTGCTTTTAACCTGTAAGTTTAAATTTTCTCTTTCTACTGTCAACCTTGCAATCATTTCCAGAACAATAGGAAATAAATAAAGAAAAATATCAAGGACTGCGGGTAAATAAATGAAAATGAAGCAATGGCATACCCAAATATGTAAAATATATTGATAATAGCAGTGCTAAGAGGAAAATGCATACCACTAAGGGCCTTTAAAAAAAATTGGCAACATCACATATAAGCATCTTAATGACACAACTGGAAGCCCTAGGGAACAAAGGAGCAGAAACAAACAAGAGGAGTAGAAGTCTGGAAATAATCAAACTCAGGGTGAAAATTAACAAATTAGAAAGTAAGGAAACACTACACATAATTAAGAAAACCAAGAGCTGGGTCTTTAATAAACCAACAAGATAGACAAACCATTAGCCAAACTAACTAATAGGCAGGGAGACATTATCAAAATCAACAAAATCAGAAAAGGGAGACATAACATCAGACACTGAAGAAATACAAAGAATCATGAGTTCCTACTTTGAAGGCATATATGCCACAAAATTCGAAATTCTATGGGAAATGGTCAGTTTTCTTGATCAATTTCACTTCCAAAAACTGAGTGGAGAACAGATAAACAAGCTAAATTGTCCCATTTCCACTACAGAAATAGAAACAATCATTGATAATCTCCCAACCAAAAAAAAAATTAAGGGGCCAGATGAATTTAGTGCAGATTTCTCCGACACCTTCAAGATGGCACTAATAACAAAAATCTTTAAGCTACTCGAAAAGATAGAAAAGGTTGGAACATTACCAAATTCATTCTATGAAGCCATAGCCACATTGGTCCCTAAACCTCACAATGACTCAGCAAGGAAAGAGAATTTCAGACCAATTTCTCTTATGAACAATGATGAGAAAATATTCAATAAAATACTTGCAAAACAAATTCTAGAAAACATCGAAATTATCAACATGACCAGGTAGGCTTCATTCCAGGCATGCAGGGATGCTTTAATACATGGAAATCCCTAAATGAAATCCACCATATAAACAAACTGAAAATAAAAAGACAAATGATAAAATCCAACACCCATTCATGTTTAAGGTTTTGGAGATATCGGGGGCAGAAGGCACTTTCCTCAAAACAATAAAGCTTACATACAGCAAGGCATTAACCAAAACCAAATTAAATGGAGAGACACTCAAGGAGATTCCACAAAAATCAGGAACAAAGCAAGGCTGCCCACTCTCTCCATACCTCTTCAATATAGTTCTCAAAGTTCTAGCCAGAGCAATAAGACAACAAAAGGAAATGATGGGTATCCAAGTGGAAAAGGGGAAGTAAAATTATCCCTATTTGCAGACGATATGATAATCTACATAAGAGATCCTCAAAATTACACTAGAGAAGTACTACAGCTGATAAACACCTTCAGCAAACTGGCTGGCTACTAAATTAACCTACAAAAGTCGGTAGCCTTCCTTTACACAAAAGACAAGCTTGCAGAGGAAGAACATAAAAAAACAACACTTTTAACATTATCTAGAAGGAATAGAATATATGTAGGAGTTATTCTCACCAAGCAAGTGAAGGACTTATTTGAAAAAAATTCAAAACTTTGAAGAAAGAAATTGAAGATGATGTAAGAAGATGGAATGATTTCCTGGCTCATTACCATTTAGAATTAACAAAGTATATATGGCCATCTTATCAAAAGCAATCTACAGATTCAGTGCAATCACTATCAAACTAAGTACACAATTTTTTAAAGACATTGAAAGTTCAACTCTGAACTTCATATGGAAAAACAAAAAACCCAGTATAGCTAAAACAAACTTGTACAATAACAGATCATCTAGAGGAATCCCCATACCTGATCTCAAGCTGTACTATACAGCAACAGTAATTAAAAGAGCATGGTACAGGCACAGAAACAGGCTGGTTGATCAGTGGAACCCAATCAAAGACCCAGATATGAATCCGCACACATATGGTCACCTGATTTTTTACAAAGAAGCCATACACATTCAATGGAAAAAAGATAGCCTCTTCAACAAATGATGCTGATCTAACTGGAGACCTATGTGTTAAAAAAATGCAACTGGACCCATATTTGTCACCTTTCATAAAACTATATTCCAAGTGGATCAAGGACCTCAACATAAAATGAGTGACAATAACTCAGATATAAGAAAAAGTAGGGAAGAACCTCGTACACAATGGTACAGTGGAGAACACCTGAGCAGAAAACCAACAGCCCACTCTTTAAGATCAACAATTAAATAATGGGATCTCGTGAGGCTGAGAAGCTTCTGTAAGGCAGGGGAAAATGTGAAGAGAACAAAGCGACAGCCTACAGACTGGGAAAAGTTCTTCCCAATCCCTACATCTGAGAAAGGTCTAATATCAAATATATATGAGGAAATTAAGAAATGAAACACCACCAAACCAAATGACACAATTGAGAAATGGGATTTGTACATAAACAGAGAATTCTCAATAGAGGACTTTCAAAAGGCTGAAAAGCAATCAAATGCTCAAACTCCTTAGTCATCAGGGAATTGGAAAGCAAAACAACTCTGAGATTCCATCTTACCCCCATCAGAATGGCTAAGCTCAAAAAACAAGCAACACCACATGCTGTCGAGGATGTGGAGAGAAAGGAACACTAATTGATGGTGGGAATGCAACTTAGTACAACCACTTTGGAAATCTATCTGGTGAAGTATCAGAAATCTGGGAATAAAGCTTCTGCAAGACCCAGCTATTCCATTCCTTCCAATATATTCAGAAGATGATCCTCACCACAACAAGAAAATGTGCTCAACTATGCTCATAGCAGCCACATTCATAATAGCCAGAATATGCAAATAACGTATGTCTCCCTCAGTAGAAGAATGGATAACAAAAATGTGGTATATTTTCACTATGGAATATTAATCAGCCATTGAAAACAAGGAATTCCCAAAGTTTGTAGACTAATGGATTGAACTAGAAATGATCATAATGAGTGAGTTAACCCAGAAGCATTAAGGGTTAAATTGTATGTGCCCTCTTATATCTGCATACTAACCCAAGGGGCATGTCCCATACAAATCTTCACTAACCAGGAAACTGGGACAGAGTGGAGGACATCCTATTGGGACTCTGGATGAGAGAAGCACGTGAGAATGGCAAAGTTTAAGGATCCAGAAGATCCTAGAAACCTACAAGAAGAGTATTAAGGTAGGTAGATTTGAGCACTGGGGTCCCGCCCTAACTATGGCACCAGCCAAGGACAATATAGGCCATGAACTTCAAATGCCTATATAGATCTAGCCAATGGACAAGACTTCTCTGCTTTCAAATGAAGAGTGGGATCTGGCTTTCACATATACACTTGTTCCTCATAGTTGAACACGTCTCCTGAAATGGGAGAACTGGTGGCACTCAGATGAAGGATAGCAGCCTACTAAAGAAGAGACTTGATATTCTATGAGTAAATACAGTGGGAGGAAGTCCCCTTCATTCAGAGTCATAGGAGAGGGGAGTAAGGGGAAAATGGGGCAAAGAGAGGAATGGGAGAATACAAGGTTGGGGATAACCATTGAGATGTAATATGATTTAAATAATAAAATAACATTTTAAAAAATTAAATAAAACTAGGAATTCTCGAATTTGTGGAAAAATAGATTGAGCTTAATTGATGCTTCAATGTCCCAGATGCAGTAGAAAGAGAGACACAAGCAGGCACATCGAATAATACATCAAGATACCTTTTTTTATCTCAAACAACAATGAGTAAACACTAAGAAACCCTTACACACAGGCACATAGATACTATTCTCACCTTGAGTCATGGGAGATGGGGAAACAGGAAGACACTCTGCCATGCACTCAGATGCATAGGTTTAATTGTCTCATATAAGAATATGAGAGAGAGACCCAGGCAGGCACTCACATTCAGGCCCAAGATTGCTGTTGTATCCTTGACATAGTTGATATACAGACAATGTGTGGGACAATCATTTGGGTCCATAGCTGCCCTTGTCCCGTTGAGAGAAGGAAAGGGGACACTTAGGCTGGAATACACTTTCAGCCATAAAGTTGACTTTTCCTCCAAGGTGTAGGTGAGAGAGATACAGGCAGTCACACACACTGAAGTCCACAGTTGTCCTTATATGCAAGAAGCAAGTGAGAGGGACTGGTAGGCAAACACACTCAGATGGATAAATGTTCTTGTTGTTTCACGACAGATGATAGAGTCACAGACAGGCACTCAATTGCAAGCACGCAGATGCTATTTACTGCCCTACAGGAAGGTGAGACAAAACCAGATGATCACTTTTTCCCTTGGTCACAAATGGCCTTGTACGATAAATGTCGATGATGGACTGACACATTCTATAACACACACTGACGCATATAAATGCCCTTGTCTCCTAGAATGAGAGGAATGAGACACAGGCAGGAAAACAAACTCAGTCACACAGATGATATTTTCCCTAAGTGACAAGATGAGAGATGTAGGCAAGAAACAACTCTCAGGCCTATAAATTCCCTTTTCCCCTAGAGGCATGTAAAAGAGTTACACAGGCAGATACACACACCCAGGCACTTTCATGCCCTTATCACCCAAAGGAAGGTGCAGGAGACATAGGGAGACACACACACTCTGCCAACTTGATTCTCATTTACCTTAGAGGGAGCTGTAAGGGAGACACAGGCAGACAAATACATTCAGGATCATAGATGGCAATATCCCCTAGAGGAAATGAAGGAAGTTACACATGCAGGAACACAAACTCAGGCCCATGGATGTCACTGTATTTCTGGAGTAATGTGCAAGAGACAGAAGATAGCACACTACCAAGCACATAAAATCTTTGTCCCACATAGGCAAAAGAGAGAGGAATACAGGCAGGTACTAACATACTCTCGCATATACTGACCTTGTTGCTAGAGGTACGTTAATGAGGCATAATAAGGCTCACATATTCAGGAAGAGAGAGTACCGTGTTTCCTAGACATAAAGGGGCGAGACACAGGGAGGCACACAAATTCAGTCCAATAGATTACCATATACACTAGTAGCACGAGTGAGGCACAGGTGAACACATACAACATGGCCATAGTTGCCCTTGTCCCATAGAGTCAGGTGAGAGAGATACAGGTAGGAAAACAAATTGATTCTCATATATATTTTGTTTCGTAGAGGAAGGAGAGAGACTCCCAGGTAGACACACACACTCAGGCATTTTGTTGAGCTTTCCTCTGGAGAAGTCTAGACAGGCACAGCAGGATAACACTCAGCAACAGAGTTGGCATATACTGCCTATAGACAGGTGAGAAAGACCAGAAAACAACACAAGAGGCCCAGGGTTGCACTAATAGCTTAGAAGTGGTATAAAGAGACACAAGTTGGCATACAAACTCAGAAAGATTGATGACCTTGTCCCTAGTGACAGGTGAGGGTCACAGTCAAGCGCTAACACTTAGGCACAAATACACCCTTGTCTGTTATAGAAGCTGAGAGGGACACATGGAGGCACAGATACTGGACAATAAAATCCACGTCCCATAAGATCAAGGGAAGGAGAAACAACCAGGAAAACACAGTCAGGACCTCAATTTCTTCATCCTCTAGAGGTATGTGAGAGAGTGACAGAGGGAAAAAACATACTCTTGAATATAGAATCCCATGCCACATAGATGCAGGTGAGAAAGATACATTAAGACACTCACATTATGGCCAGAGATACCACTTTCCCCTAGAATCAGGGAAGGAAAAACATGCAGGCACACATAGAAATTCTTATGAAACTTTGTAACCTAGACCTGATAAGAGAGAGACACAGGTAGAAACACACACTCAGGATCAGAATTACCCTTGACCCTTAGAGGGACAGCAATGAGATATAGTCTGATATACAACTGAAATCCATTGATGCAATTTTTACATAGATGAAAGTAGAGAAACACACGTAGACACAAACTCTCAGTCCCTAAAATGCTCTATATCCTAGAAGCTTATGAGAGAGACAGGTAGGAACACACACAGTCTGCACATAAATGGCTGTTTCTCCTATGGGCAGCAAGAGAAAAAATGACGGAAACAGGGAACTCACATTCAGCAAATAGATGCTCTGGCACTCGACGAGGAGGTGCTGAAGAGCCAACAGACGGAGGCAAATAGAAAAGGCAGAGGCCCTTGATGTAGCCTTCTATATTCGCTTGAGGAATGGAACGAGACAGAAACAGGCCGGCTCTCTCACTATGCAGATAGGGTGCCTTTCTATTTTGTATTTACACATGCAATGAAAACATTTCATAAAATGAAAGTAATCAAATTATAACATGAACAAATATTGATAGATTGGAAAATAGGGTACAACTGCTAAGCCTTGTAGAATCTATCACTGTCTTTGCAACTTATATTTAGACAAATCACAGCTAGCCCACTAACCTCTTTTTTTTTTTATTCACATTCATCTAAGGTTTACTTTGACCAAAGACAAAACTCACTCTCAGAAACCCAATAATTA